>NC_061839.1:11236416-11253916 GCF_019202785.1 Penaeus chinensis
GGAATCATTGAAAATCATTAAAGCAAACAATGTATGCAAGACATAGTAGTACAAGCAAACAGCACAAAACAAAAGCAAGAGTGAGTGGAGGAAAAAAAAGAATAGGGGCAAAGGAATGAAATGCAAAAACAGCAATTAACAAGAGCTGCAACAGTGGGCTTAAAAAGACCAAATCAACTTACAGGATTCCCCAGCTTTGGCATAGATGTCATCAAGAACCTGGGACAGCTCCTCGTCCACCACCTCCTCTCCAGTGAAGATCAGCTCCTCCTCATTCTTGTTCTGGTGGATAGGATGTCGTTTGGGTTTCTTTTTCTTCGGTGACTGATTGAGCAGCTGTTCAATCAGGGGTGAAGGTGTGACGTTCCTACAGGAATGAAAAGGGAATCATTAAAAACAAACCTACATTACAAGCTACATATTATGCTTCACTTTTTACTATTATCATGCCAATTTACCTGCTAGATGCACAATCAATTTGTAGATGGTAAGTAAAGAACTGAAGAAGCATAGAGAAGAAAATTAATGATAAAAAGTAAAATGCTTGAGCATACTTTCTTTTCCCTTCTATAAAAAAAGGAAGAATGGAAGGGTGATGGAAAGGAAGGGGAGGAGCGAGGGCGAGGGCGAGGGCAAGGGCGAGGGCAAGGGAGAGAGGGAGAGAGGGAGAGATGGAGGGAGAGAGAGAGGGAGAGAGAGAGGGAGAGAGAGAGGGATAGTGAGAGGGAGAGAGAGAGGGAGAGAGAGAGGGAGAGAGAGATGGAGAGAGAGAGGGAGGGAGAGAGGGAGGGAGAGAGGGAGGGAGAGAGGGAGGGAGAGAGGGAGAGAGAGGGAGAGAGAGAGGGAGAGAGAGAGGGAGAGAGAGAGGGAGAGAGAGAGGGAGAGAGAGAGGGAGAGAGAGAGGGAGAGAGAGAGGGAGAGAGGGAGAGAGAGAGGGAGAGAGAGAGGGAGAGAGAGAGGGAGAGAGAGAGGGAGAGAGAGAGGGAGAGAGAGAGGGAGAGAGAGAGAGGGAGAGAGAGAGGGAGAGAGAGAGGGAGAGAGAGAGAGGGAGAGAGAGAGGGAGAGAGTGAACTGAGAGACAGAGAGAGAGTGAACTGAGAGACAGAGAGAGAGTGAACTGAGAGACAGAGAGAGAGTGAACTGAGAGACAGAGAGAGAGTGAACTGAGAGACAGAGAGAGAGTGAACTGAGAGACAGAGAGAGAGTGAACTGAGAGACAGAGAGAGAGTGAACTGAGAGACAGAGAGAGAGTGAACTGAGAGACAGAGAGAGAGTGAACTGAGAGACAGAGAGAGAGTGAACTGAGAGACAGAGGGAGAGAGAGAGGGAGAGAGTGAACTGAGAGACAGAGAGAGAGTGAACTGAGAGACAGAGAGAGAGTGAACTGAGAGACAGAGAGAGTGCACTGAAAGACAGAGAGAGTGAACTGAGAGACAGAGAGAGTGAACTGAGAGACAGAGAGAGAGTGAACTGAGAGACAAAGGAGTGTGAGAAAGAGAAAGTGTGTGAGAGAGTGAGAGTATGTGAGTGAATAACTGAGTGTGCACACATGCACATGTGTGAAAAGACTGATTTTCCTTGTCTACTGTTTAGTTGAAAAAAGTCACTTCCTAATGTAATTTACCTTTTCCAGTCCAAAACCTGTATTCATCCTAAAATGGTACACAATCCTTTTGTTATTATAAAATTGTTATGCAACTGTCAGAGCAATCATGCAAACGTGCATATACAGAAACAATTGCATACAATTGCACATAAGGAAACAAAAACACAGGCAGACGCACATACGCTAAAAGTTAACATGGAGTAGTAAATGAAGAGGAGATGGATTAAATTCTATAAAGTTCTGTTCCTAATATCTGAAAAAAGTTGTGGGTGGACTTAGCATATGTACATCTGATCTCAGGAATTGAAAAACCAGCAACTCCGGAGAATTCTGATTAGCTATGTCTCTTATGAAAAAAAAAGTATTGAAGTGTTGTAACCTAATAAAATACTGTAGATCATGTTTTTTAATACCAAACATCTATAAATATGTCTTAAGTGTCAGCTAGTTAGAATTAAAAAGTTAAAAGGTTCCTTTATGATAAAACACTCCCACACACTCCCCCCCCCCCCCCCACACACACACACACAAATATATATTATAATATGCAAAGGTACCCATCTATAAGAAGAGACTGCACTGCTACTAGAACTTTTATTAATGTGGAAAATATATCCAATGCAAATCTTAAATGGAACTTAAAGCCTCACTTGGTTTATGGGGAAATTATATTACCTTCTTGGCTAATTAACAGGTTAACCTCTTTTGTACTTCACATGACTTGCATAATTATGTAAATCTTCTGCATCTACTAGACAAGATTACATAAACAAGTTTTGGTTACTGGGCTCATAGTCTTCACCCTATGTGAAAGGAGCAAGAACACTATTCAAACTGGAGCAAAGATACATGCTCCACTTTGTACTTCAAAAAACAAGATGGGAGGAAATAAATACAAGTAAATATGAATACTGAATGAAGTCGTACACCTACACTACGAAACATTTGTCATATATCCCTTCTGGTTGGATACCCTCTTCTATATAGCATGACTGGACAAAAACTGATACCATAAACTGGTCCACTTTTAAATAAAAGCAACAAAAAGCACTGAAAAGCAAACAATAATAATGAAATCTTGTTTAAGCCTCAGTAAAACAGTAAAAAAAAAAAAAAAATGTTTCAGTAAATTTAGTATCCACTTTAATGACCACTGTGTCCAGTCTATGATAAAACTGTGTTAGCCATGAACACAAGAGAACAAGAAATATATACGTATTTTTTGTTTACAATGCAAAAACTAGTAAGGTATTCATTCATCAAAGCAGGTAACTGATAAAAAAACAAAGGAAAAAAAATGCAGGTAACTCTATGGCCTTGTTAGATATGTCCAGACCTCTAAAGACAGAGAATACCCAACCCATAAAACATATGATAATTTAGGAGGCATCAGTTACAGCATATATAAAAAATAAATGTCAGCACTGCCAATACTAAAGTCCCATAATCTTTAGTAATAATTTAGTTTTAAAAATCTTCATATCACAGAATTAGAAATGTCAACAACAAAGATGACAATAACAAAAGTTACTAACTAGTCAAACTTACATAAGAAAAGAAATATCACATAAGCCAAGAAACAATGCAGTGATATTATTTCATGTTTCTTGTAAATAATGTAAATAATGCAAAAACAAAAACAAAAAACAAACCAAACTTAAGCTTTACATCATAATAAATGGTATCTGAACAGCTAGATCTATCTTTTTTTTGTTCTAATGTGTTCAATATCAATGAAAAATAAGAAAAAACAGTTATATACCATTAAACATTCCTTAACTTAGAAGCTGAACCACTACAATGGGTACTGAACATTATTCACAGCTACATTAAATTAAGAAGCAAAGATAAACATATTACATAACAAAACAGCTACATAAATTTTTCATTGAGTTCAAATTATAACTCTAGTAGTAAAAGTAAAATAAATGGGTAAACATTCTACATTTATGACATAAATAAAACTGAAATATATTCAATGACTTTTGGATAGTCCTTTCTATTAAACAACTACCTCTTAGTTGGTGCGAGGACATACCATACAAATCAAACAACAGTCAAAATACAAAAGTTTAAATTGCACCTTCAGAAGCTAGATCCACTTAGAAGCAATAAAACCAACCACAACCATATCCCGATGAGGTACTGTGAGCAGCCATGGAGGGAACTTGCATCTGGGGAGCTTAGGTACTGAGGTCAATTAGGGACAAGATGCAAGGGATGTAGAGTGTCATGGGGAGGAGAGAGAAAGGGATATCAGTGTGGCTGGGGAAGGGGAAGGGGATATGGGAAGGAGGGGGAAGGAAGAAGCATGAGTGAGGAAACCAGGGAAGTACCAACAACAGACTGGGTGTATGTGAAATAAAGGCAATTTATTAACTCATGAGATCTGACAAGTTTGAACTGAACTAATGGCCTTTGTTTTCACATTCTCTCAAGGCAAAGAACAGAATGCAGCAAGTCTTTCAGTTAGAAAAAAAGAAAAAAAATATATATATAATAAAACAATATTAAATTAACAAAATGTGGGCGACAGCAAAAAGATGATTGTGAAAAAGAGATTTTCAATTTCAAGATTTCTTTCTACTTTCAGCTGTATATAGCTACACAGTTTGATACGTTCTAAAGTTACTAAGTAACCTGACTAGTAAATTAACCTAGAGCAGTATTTCCTGTATCTTAACCTATAAAAGTATTTTATGTGTGAAAAGTTACACATTAGGGTTAACTGTTCTGATGTGAATCTGAATTTACTGCCAGTCAATAGCCATACAATGTGGGAATACTCCTGGTGGCAGCAATGGAGGAACCGCTGTTCGATCTAGATGAAAGTACCAATCAGAGCCCATCATTGTGTACATGTACTGAGAAACAGCTGGCATCATCATAGGCCAACAGTTTGTAAAGTGTGGATAAAATGCATTATTCTTACTGTAATCAAAGGGAGGCTTGGTGTTTCTAATGCACAGATCACTATTCTCTAGAACATTTTTGAATGGTTCCAAAAAGTCTTTTTGTTTGAATGCATTAGCATTACCTTTCCTCTGAAAAGTACTTATCTGTGGTGGCTCATCTTCACATTTCTGCCTCTTTGGGCTCCACTGACAACTGTCTGGAATCCAATGTGAGCCACTGCCAACACTCTCAGAAACAACAGATGAGCCATTAGTTTGTTCCCCAAGAGATAGATCACACTCTTCTTCTACCTCACTATCTGAATACACATACAGTGTATCATTTTCTGCAACAGTGACTGTGGTTGAAGTGCACAACGAAGCTAAGTCCATATCAACAGATTCTGTGTCGGTTTCATTATCATTTGACTTCAAGTGCTTCCAAAACATTCCACAAAGTGAACAAAGTTGCCCATCACATTCATGATCGTAATGGTCATTCCAAGCACCTGTGACTCTTGGGGGAGTCATGAGGGTGGTGTATATGGGTTGATCTTGTGCTGAGGGAGGAACAGCCTCATCATCAAAAGGCACTTGTGTGCATGCTACAGCACCTTCAACACCATAATCCCATTCATTCACTTCATGCAAGAGATCAGTGTAGATCTCCTGCAGAGAAGGAGCTACAGGCACCTTTTCAACCTCTTCTGTTTTTTTGCTGCAAGTGTCAGTGCTCTCTTCAGTATCAATAAATATATCATGCACAAAATCACATTCAGACTTTTCATTATGGAAAGTTTCTAATTCATCTGATTCTATGCCTTCAGTATTTACCTCTCGTTTTTCATAATAAGTGGCTTCATCATATCTCTCAATTATGTCACCTTCAATATCCTCCATAGCAGTTGCTGGTGAATCTAAGTGATTACCTCCAGAACAGTTAAAGTCCAGAGACTGATGACATTCATATAGATCAAAAAATGACTGGTCATTTGTTGAAAGGGGAAGTTCTATTGTCTTGCTATATGGAGGGGTCATCTCTACATCTTGCTCTGGCTCATGACTGTCATCTTCATATAAACTAGTGTCTGTAATGGATACACAAGCACCTAATTCAGGATCACAAGAAGCCATAATTGTTGAACTTGTGAGTGATGGTTTGATACAAGACTCTGCTAAGGCAAACATCTCAGGGTCAATGTTCTCAAAATGTGAGAACAACTTTAAATGTGACGTTTCTTTCTCGTTATTCAAGGAACTCTGTATAACAGCAAAATTATTCCCACCCAAAGAAGGATCTTCCTTGTATAGGAGGAAATTCAAAGAGGAACTAGAATTATTTGCAGACTCTAATTCTCTAGATGATATAAAAACAGTTTGTGGTGAGGATGGGGATGTAGGGCCTGAGAGGGAACCAGGGCTAAGGGTGCCATAATCACTAGATGGGGATGGTTGTGGTTGATCACTTTGTTCAATAAGCTCAAGAGGTTTGGGAATAGGCTCACCTGGATGTAGCTTTCTCAGGTGTTTAGTCAGGTTAATACACGATGAGTAATACTTATCACAGATATAACAGTAATGCTTTGTAGGTACTTTATTCCTTGCATGATCTTTCATATGATTCTTGAACACATCTCTGTCTACTGCTTTGTTACACATAGAACAATGATAACCAATACGAGGCTCAGAGTTAAAATCAGATGCTGGTACAGGGAAGAATGTGGGGTACTGGTGATCCCCCTTGTCAGGCTTGGGATCATCCTCCTGGTGTACAGTGAAGGGAAGGTAAGCTGGGACAGGGGGAACAATTGGGGTAGGGGAGACTGGCCTCAAGGAGATTGCAGGAGGAAGGCACAGATGGAGGGTGGCTACCTCATCCAAACCCCAAGCCACAGCCTCCAGTTCCTTAAGCCATCGTGTCTCCCGACAGTTATGGGAGGGATCACCTGATGGGCAGGAGATGGACACAAGCTCTTTCTTCCCTCCATGGCTGCCTCGACTGCGACTCCCACACCTGCAACCATGCCTGCAGGGGACCACTGTTAGCTACCACATGCACAAACTACAGACCAATCCCAAATGGGCAGGGTGAATAGAACATTTAAGCAAGCATTTTATAAATAGTTGCTTCCCTATCATCCATTTTACAAATACTTTCTCTTGCTTCATTGATCAAATAAATGAAAAAGAGAGAGAGTCAATAGATATTTATTACCCCATAACCCCATATTCCCTTTCAAAGTAGTATCTTCTCATGGCAGACTGAGAAGAAATATTGATTTAACCCCTTCATGATGGGTCACGTCTATAGACATCAAAACAAACCGCTCGAAATGTGGCATGTGGCTGTACGCCGCAGCGCTACGAGCGGTGATTCGGCTCGATGTACCAAACTCCCGCGCTCAAATTCAGCGCGTTGCCATTGTTCGCCAAAGCATAGAGTTTTTTGGGCGCGGGAGTCTGCTACATCAAGCCGAACGACCCGCTCCAAGCACTCTGGTGCATCACTGCGGCGTGCAGCTGTACCCCACAGGCTGAGTGGTTTGTTATAATGCCAGTAGGCATGGCCCAGCAGTAAGGGATTAATAACTCAAAATTTAGTACACAAAAGAAATTAATTATAAAATGGATGATCTATAAGCAGCACTCAAGCATTATCTGGCAACATAAAATTTCTTACTTTGCACACAATCTCTACATCAAGCAAGACCACTTCATGCACTTTAAGTTCTTTAAACAATAAAATAAAGAAAAGTTAAGGAAGTACCATTTAAGCATTTTCTCCAATTTTTTTTATGCAAAATTGTGTAATAAAGATATATCAAAGCTTTCTCTGAACCACAGAAATTTTATGTCATCCTAAGGAAGATAGATACCCTTAATATACATGTGTAATAACATGTCAGAAGCATAAATACATGCAAATGGCATTGTATCAGAGGGGCAAACTTATTAAAGAAAGCATTCAATAGGCAGGAAAAAAAAGTTACAGAAAAAAGCAAGCATACAAACAGAGCTGCTATTTCACTACTCAAACTCAGTCTGGTCCCTTGGCCACCTCCAGCCATCCAGCTTTTAATATTATTTATATTACTATTAAGTTCCCCCAGATTAAGAGAAACTAGCCTACTTCAAAATATAACTAGTAACTAGAAGCTTGGTTTTTTCCCCCTTTTTTCTCCCCATTTCTCTTGTGCTGATGCCCTAATCAGTCAGCAAGAATATGAATCCCACCCTAATGATTATCATTAAAAATACAGGAAAATGTGAAAAAAAAAAAAAAAAAATTACAAAAAATATATAGACTAAAAAATGCCACAATCCAGTAGCCTAGAATACTGAATAATTGTGACCTCAAGGCCAGAGAGAGCTATCCCCCCCATTCCAATACTTTATAGCAGGTTCTCCAGACAAATCTCCTCTCTATACCCCCTCCAAGCCATCAGCAACGATAACAGTCACCTTTCACCTCCATGCCCCATCCCCAAGGATCCCCTCCTTACCCTTCATACTGTGGCCTTCTTGTGTTACTGAGCTACTGGGACCACTACTTCATTTTTCTTACAATATATACATGAATATCAAACCTATTCTGCCCCCCCCCCCCCCCTTTTCATATACAAAAGGTAGCCATTTCTAATTAATGTTCCATGTTTCTTGTCTTTTCTGGTGTGTAAAATTGTAATAAAGGCCAACTTTTTCCTTTGCCCTAGTTATTTGTAGCTATGAGGCAAAGAAATACCAAGGAATTGCAGTCTTTGAAGATTAATGTTTTCCAGTATCAAATAAGGATCTCTCAATTTATCATTTCATTATAAATGAAGGATTTGTAATAAATCAATAAAAACAATTATTAGCAAATATATAAATAATTTCTACTGCTCATTTAACATATAAGAAAACTGTCAGTTCTAAAATCTATAATCTAAAAAAAAAAAAAAAAAAAAAAAGAGCCAAAAGTGGGCAAAAAACAGTTCAGCTCCTCAGTTACCTAGTTTGTTGGTTAAGGCCAGGCCAAAGCAAAAGTCCCCAAAATGAGTTAGTTCCAGCGTTAGATATGACTAGTGAAAATGCAGCTCAAGACAATATAACTGATCTTTCAAGACAACATCAACAAAGAAATAAAAACGGAAAAGAAAAAGAAAACAAGACTAACTTCTTGTTGCACAGAACATCATTAATGGAAGGTTGTGCAGCGGCAGTGGAGCGGGTTGGGTCCTCTGGATGAGGCCCAATGTCCTTGCCTGCCAACCAAAGTTCATAACGCTCGGGCTGGAAACGCTTCACAAATGTGTCCATGGAAATCTTAACCATGTCTCCTCTGTAAAAATCAAAATTTCATGGATACATTAAAAATTAAAACATTCAATTATGAAAGCCATACTAATAAATATTAAGAAAAAGTTACTTTTGGACTTTAATCTAAACAAAAAACAAGTAAACATTATAAAACATAATAAGAATTAGAGCTAAATTGACTCCATTTACGCATCCTTATTATAAACTCAGAGTATGATTACCCAGAAACAATTTCAACCCACTGGCCAAAAGAATATAGGAACTATCATCTGTATTTTTTGTGAATTTTGTTGCACAAAAGTACTTAGGCATCAAGGAGGTAATTAATCCCTCAGTAATGGTATTAGAAATCTCTTGGCGCCATAGACCCCAGTGATTTCTGGCAACTGACCAGCTGCTGGGAGCAGGAGTCCACTACATGTAGCAGAACTTCCTGCTCAAGACACTCTAGCACAGCGCCAAGAGTATAGCCATACTTGGCATACCAAGCAGTTTGTTATGACAGCTATACACATGATCCAGCAGTAACAGGTTAAGTGGAACTGCTATACTCATGATCCAGCAGTAACAGGTTAAGTGGAACTGCTATACTCATGATCCAGCAGTAACAGGTTAAGTGGAACTGCTATACTCATGATCCAGCAGTAACAGGTTAAGTGGAACTGCTATACTCATGATCCAGCAGTAACAGGTTAAGTGGAACTGCTATACTCATGATCCAGCAGTAACAGGTTAAGTGGAACTATGTGACCTCACCTGATTTACCCATTCCCTGAATCTGAGATTTTTTTTTAAAGCTATTAAACCTGATACTATTACTATGATTATCATAATGTTATTAAAATACTAGAGTGATAGCAATACGAATTTTAAATCATTTCAAAATTCAAGGACAAGAGTTAACAGTTGATATATGTAGGACTACTAAACGACTCCTTAGTGACTAAGCAACCTGGAGTCATCTATATGTAACCACTATTAACCCCTTCGATCCGGTTGCATCAAAGCAATCACATGACCAAAAAAATCCAGGCATGGGCTTACATGAACAGCTGCTCTGCTGGGTGTGTGGCTTGTAGGCTGGGCGCACGCAAACACGTGTGTGTGGTGACAAGACTATCCCTCCTATTTGCTGTTATTTCCTCTTTTTACACATAAGTGTTTTCATCTTTTTTGCCATATTTGCCATTTGCTTTGCATTATCCAGATGGTAATAGACTGTTTAACACTTTTGTCTTTTTCTTTATGATTTCATAATATTCATTTTTCTGTAATACAACCTGTGTCACTGGTCACAGCACCAGGAATACAATACTGGGCATGGATATGGCACCAGCGCTTTTCCTGTCGTGGCTCATGGACACGAGTCTAATCAACCTCCCAAGAGGTTTATGCATTCGTGGCCAGTCTTTCCCATCACTCTGTCCTTCAGCCAAAACACTCACAACGGCATGTTCATGTCACCCATCCCTTGAGCCACATTTTTCATAATGTGATGGTCACGTCATCCAGATCGAAGGGGTTAATAAACTAAAAACACAGTAAACTTAGCATATATATCATACCAACCTGGTACACCGGGAATAATAATCACTCCTCAAATTCTAAAGCTTGGAACAAAATAGTCATACCTGCACTGACACTGAGTGGCACGTTTACCGTATTCCACCCAACGAGGCATTGCAAAATTGGTGGACTCGGCACAATTGAAGCCATGGTTAAATCCTGCATGGTAACCATATGGGAAGGTGATCATGATTTCTCCCTCATCCTGTGTGATCTGGAAGATATAAAACAATTGTTAGATAGAAATAACAGGATAAAATCAAATCTAAAAAGAAAAAAAATCTGCAGATCACATCAAAGGTTTGGAAATTGTCTGCCTGACATCTCCGCTTAAAACAAGACAAAAGAGAAATCTTCCCAAATCTTGCAGCTATCAATGTAAAAAAAATAACATTTAATTTTATCACTATAAAGATAACTACTACTAGGATTCCTATATTTTCCACCAGACAAGGGAGGTAGCAACAGAGAGAGAATGAATAAATAGGAGAATGAGAGCTAAATATGTTAACAATGCTGCTGCCACACAGACAAAGTCTACTGCTCACATATGGAAGAGGACAAGAAGAGAACATAACTGCCCTCCACATATTTAACATCTATATTTATTTTAATTTGATAGCTTTCTTAGGGTGTTTGGAAGTCATTTTCGTTGTTGCTGTTGTTGTTTTCCAGCATTGTTTACTCTCTCATGACTACATCTTTAATTTCATATTTGCATATATCTTAGACAATATATATTGACTACGCTGGCAGATAATTAGCTTTACACTCAGCTCAGTTATCAAATTGATAATGCCAAACTGAGTGAGTGGTGTCAAATAGTTTCAGGGAATTTTACCTTATTAAATGGTATTGAATACTGCTTCAGTATCTGTGGAGACATCAAGGACATTTTGTGCCGCAGATAGGCTGGGCAAGCCTTGAATGAGTTGGGGAAGAAGCCATTAGCCAGCCTTTCCAATCTTCTTCCATGCTCTGGAGGTATGGCATACCAAGTCTTGGGGGCTCCAAAATGCAAGTAGTTTATGCTGAAATAAAAAAAAAATTATTTATCAGAAATATATTTTAACCCATTGGCAACGGGTATAGAAAACTAAAAAAACTTTACGCTCTGGCGAACCACAGCCACATTTCGAGCGTATTGTTATGACGCCTATAGGCGTGACCAGTCGCCATTGGGCTAAGTAACAAAATAAAATGAAATCTGAAGAGTATTACAAGTTACCCATCAGCAGAATTGCCTCAATGCCTATGAAATTAACCAATAAATATATATATAATATATATATAATATATATATAATATATATATAATATATATATATATATATATATATATATATATATATATATATATATACATATTATATATATACTTTTTTTTTTTTTTTTCTTTTCTTTTACAGGTTAACCCTTCAGAGACAAGTACATGTGCTATCCACAGCAGTTTTCTGGAAGTTTTGTAGTATACAAATGGCTCTGCAAATACTCAGTCAAAGGAAACATTTAGTAGACCGTAAGTGATCACATTACATGAAATTTTGTGAAAATGCTTCTTTTTTGTTTAATACTATTAACCACATGCTGCTGGGGAAAATGAATAAAAAATGGGGAAAATGATGTGCTCATTTTTTTTTTTTTTTTTTGTGAAATGTCTCTGCACATAGATGGCTCTGCTAGTGCTTAGCCACAAAGGAGTCAATTAGTAGACCTTGTGACCTTACCTTATTTCATCTTTTCTTGAATTGGTGGGAAAAACATATTTTTTACTAGTGTTATAATATAAGATAACGTACAATATTTTCATAAATCAAAGAAAAGGGTAAATGGCTCATTGGTGACTTAGTACAAATGTAGCCATCTATGTGTAAAAACAAACTAGTAAACTCACAGTCAACATTGGGTTAATACTGATACTATCATCATCACTAACATTATGATTAATATAATCTCATTAAAATACTAATCATAAAAAAAAAGGATTTACAAAATTCCAGGAAAAGCGTAGATAGGCGAGATAGGTAGGACTAACAACCGACTCCTTGGTGACTAAGTACTTGAGGAGCCATCTATGTGTAGACAATTAAACCAATACCAAAAGGGATGGCACATATATATGCACCATGCCCACTATTAGTTTAGTTTATTAACCCAATCACTACAGATTTATATCCTGTCCCTTGTCATTTTTTTGTGAATTTTGTTACATAAAGATGGCACCACATGTGCTCAGCCAGCAAGAAGTCTATCTGTAGGCCCTAAAGTGTAAATGTGTTTCTCTTTCTTATACTATTGACATTGATACTTCTATTTTTTCTTATTGATATTATTATCAAATTGTTATTAACATCTTGGTAACATTAAAGACAATGAAATAATACAAAAGAACTTTCCAAAAATCAAGGAAAAGGTTAAACAGGTGAGAAGGGTAGGGCTAATAACAGACTCTTTGGTGACAAAGAACTTGTAGAGCCATCTATGCGTAAACAAAATAAATAAACTTCTATTACAGTGGGCATGGCATGAATTCTTGCCATCTGTGTTGATTAGGTAAAGAGTCTTTACACATAGATGGCTCCACAAGTATTTAGTCACCAAGGAGTCAATTATCACCTATCTCACCTGTTTAAAATTTTCCTTGATGTTCAGAAATATTTGCTCTTATCTTAAATTGTTATTACTGATGTTAATAATATCATTTCAACTATAATGTATATAATAAAAACACCAATGATAATGATAGCATTTGCAAACAGAAAAATAAAAAATATCTACATGCAGAGACATTTCACAAAAGAAAACTACAATGAGCATTACATTTTCCCAGTGGCATTGGGTTAATCCATCAGTGATGGTTTATTATTATTAACTGGTCTTTGTAAAAAAATAAAAAAATAAAAAATATTCTTCAATTAAAATTTAAAAACTTCTATTACACAACAGGAAAAATATCTAGTAATACCCATTTTTTCCTGCATTACCTGATAAACAAACATACCTGTATAAGTCCATGTCTTCAGTATGCCAAGCAAAAGTGGTTTTCCACATTCCAAAATATAGGTATGCAGTGTTGACACCTTCTATGCTAATGCCATAATCTTCATTGACATAATCCAATATTGTTCCAAGGTTGTTGATGTTCCACTCCTAGAATAATTCAAAGCCAAAATAAATCTCAACCCCTTGTTCTTTCCAAGCCCCTACTTAATCCCTTGGATCCAGGTGACATGACCATAACATTAGGTAAAAACATTGGTTAAAGTCAGGGTGACATGAATATGACATCATGAAAAAAGTTGGCTATGGGCCACAGTGACAGATGGGAATGATGGGAATGACTTGCCACAAGTGAACGAGGCTTTTGGACAGCGATTCAACTCAGTGGGCATTTAGGAAGGGGCTTTTACGTTATGTCCATCAGCAAATGAGTGTGCAAGGTACCAGCTGTGATTCAATGATTGGAAGAGCATCGGCTCTAGGGAGGACACTACTTCAATTTTATGGATCCTATCCTGTGACTGATGGCACAGGGTGTTTGAGAGAAACTGAACATTACAAAAAATGTCACTAATTGTTATTGTTATTGAAGAGAATTACAGACTTCCTACAGAGATGATATGGAGCCTGTGTAAGAAAAACATTCTATTATCATCTTGATACAGTACATCTAATGACAAATATACAAAATGGCAAAAATAAAAAAAACAAAGCAGAAAAAGGGATAACAACATTCCAGAGGGGAAGCAAGTAGTCCAGACACCACACACAAGTTCATACGCATGTTCATATGCACCCAGCCTACAAGCCGTAATGAAGCACACGGATCCAACGGTTAAGAACATGGGGGGGGGGGGGGGGTCAGTATCTGTACTTTAATTCATCTGCTCATATACAGAAATGTTAGCAATTTTATCATCAAATTTGACCATTACAGAATTTAGTAAAACTTTGATTCTAAGATATCTCTGCTCATGTGTTTTGATACACATGCATAACATATACATGTATTACAGCAGAGAGTAATAAAGGAGTAATAAAAAAACACTTTGCTTTCTATCTTTACATAAAAAACATTTTACATCCTTACCTTTACATCTGGATCAGTTATGCTACCAGACACATCAGCTCCATAAATTGGAGACACATAGGTAATGTTCTTCCAATACTTTCGCTCCAGGTCCTCATATGATGAATGCTTTGGTGTTCGGTATCTGACAAAGTAAAATAAATTAATTGAAGTCTCATGATCTTGTAAATCCTGTAAGATCTTGTACACTCACTATAGGTAGGAAAATGAGATTCAGCTTTCCTTCTTTACATTCAACTGTCTCATATTCTCAGGGGAATTTTTTAGACCTGCTTCTAAATAAGGTCTTCGAATATAAAAATAAATATATATATATATATATATATATATATATATATATATATATATATATATATATATATATATATATACACACACACATACCTACATGCATGTATACACATAAATCCATGCATACACATGCATACATGTATCCATATATATATATATATACACATATATGTATCCACATAGACATGTATCCATATATATACATATATACACATACATGTATCCACATACATACATGTATCCATAAACATATATATGCATAAACATATATACACAAACATATGCCCATACATGTATATACATATATAAATCCATATACGTATACATGCACATGTACATATACATGTGCATGTATATACATGTGCATGTGTATATACATGTGCATGTATATATACATGTGCATGTGTATATACATGTGCATGTATATATACACGTGCATGTGTATATATACACGTGCATGTGTATATATACACGTGCATGTATATATACACGTGCATGTGTATATATACACGTGCATGTATATATACACGTGCATGTATATATACACATGTGCATGTATATATACATGTGCATGTATATATTTATATCTATTTATATAATGTTTTGATAGTGGTACATGACAAAGTGGACACATACACACAATCTTGCACCTGTGCATTCTCACATACACCATACCTGTCATTATTGGCCATCTTGTAAAATTCCTGCACTGTCATGGCTTTTTTCTGGATATTTATCTGCTGGTAGAGACCTTGCTTCCCCGTTACAACCTGGCAGATGGGGGCTGGGATCGTCATATCCAGTTTTTCCAGGTCATAGCCCTCTTTACGAGGACACCACTCTTTCGGGGGTATGATCTGCAAGGAAAAACAAGAATTAGAGAGGTGAAGCAACTTGCAATATATGCTCAACCTTCTTATCACACATTCCACTATCAAAAATCACTACTATCATGCATACACTAAGTTCACACAATTCTGTTAACATTCACTAACTCTCACTATAACCCACTAAAGTCAGTGCATCAGTTATGCATGGGTGGTCTCTGTCAGTGAGCCCTCATCACTGAATGAGCAGAACAGGTTCTAGCCAAGATTTATGCATGTGAACAAGTGTTACTGGCAAGAGATTACTTTTTGGGAGTGTGAACAAAAGTTTTTTTCTTGGAAAGATCTTAACCTGCAAAGAATAGAAATTCTGATATGTGAGGTGCAATCCTGCAAGCCTTCTCGTGGGCTGGGTAAAATGATTCTTGTTGGAAAAGCATTACAGGGAAATACTAACAAAATGTGGTAGAAGACTGTCCACCCCATAACCAGAAAAGTAGTAAAAAAAACTAACTTTTAGCCCACCTTTTTAGCAACTTATGAGCAGCCTCAGCATACATGCACATGCCACCCGAAAAAGGAGTCCAGTCACACCATGGCATGTATACACATGCCAAGATTCACCAATGGGTCACTTCTCAAGTTCCACTACCACAAATTTTTGTTACCACACACAGGTGCATCACTAATTTAACATAATAAGAGAAGGGTTCATGTAAGGGAGGAGGAAGATGAAGGAAGAGGAGGAGGAGCGAGGAGGAGGAGGAGGAGGAGGAGGAGCGAGGAGGAGGAGGAGGAGGAGCGAGGAGGAGGAGGAGGAGGAGCGAGGAGGAGGAGAAGGAGCGAGGAGGAGGAGGAGGAGGAGCGAGGAGGAGGAGGAGCGAGGAGGAGCAAGGAGGAGGAGGAGCAAAGAGGAGGAGGAGCAAGGAGGAGGAGGAGCAAGGAGGAGGAGCGAGGAGGAGGAGGAGGAGGAGGAGGAGGAGGAGCAAGGAGGAGGAGGAGGAGGAGCAAGAAGAGAAGGAAGGAGGAGGAGGAGCAAGGAGGAGGAGGAGGAAGAGAAGGAAGGAGGAGGAGGAGCAAGGAGGAGGAGGAGCAAGGAGGAGGAGGAGCGAGGAGGAGGAGGAGCGAGGAGGAGGAGGAGGAGGAGCAAGGAGGAGGAGCGAGGAGGAGGAGGAGGAGGAGGAGGAGGAGCAAGGAGGAGGAGCGAGGAGGAGGAGCGAGGAGGAGGAGCGAGGAGGAGGAGGAGGAGGAGCAAGGAGGAGGAGGAGGAGGAGCAAGAAGAGAAGGAAGGAGGAGGAGGAGCAAGGAGGAGGAGGAGGAAGAGAAGGAAGGAGGAGGAGGAGCAAGAAGGAGGAGGAGCGAGGAGGAGGAGGAGCGAGGAGGAGGAGCGAGGAGGAGGAGCGAGGAGTAGGAGGAGCAAGGAGGAGGAGCGAGGAGGAGGAGCGAGGAGGAGGAGAAGCAAGGAGGAGGAAGAGGAAGAGAAGGAAGGAGGGAGGAGGAGGAAGAGGAAGAGAAGGAAGGAGGGAGGAAGAGAAAGAGAAGGAAGGAGGGAGGAGGAGGAAGAGGAAGAGAAGGAAGGAGGGAGGAGGAGGAAGAGGAAGAGAAGGAAGGAGGGAGGAAGAGAAAGAGAAGGAAGGAGGGAGGAGGAGGAAGAGGAAGAGAAGGAAGGAGGGAGGAGGAGGAAGAGGAAGAGAAGGAAGGAGGGAGGAAGAGAAAGAGAAGGAAGGAGGGAGGAGGAGGAAGAGGAAGAGAAGGAAGGAGGGAGGAGGAGGAAGAGGAAGAGAAGGAAGGAGGAAGGAGGAGCAAGGAGGAGGAGGAGGAGCAAGGAGGAGGAGGAGGAGCAAGGAGGAGGAGGAGGAGCAAGGAGGAGGAGGAAGAGAAGGAAGGAGGAGGAGGAGGAAGAGAAGGAAGGAGGAGGAGGAGGAGGA
>NC_061839.1:11263916-11268916 GCF_019202785.1 Penaeus chinensis
GATGATGATGATGATGATCACCATCATCATCATCATCATCGCAACAATATAATAATAACAATTACAATGACAATAACTGAGAACCACAACGGCACAACAACAATAACATTAACAATAACAATAATAATAATAATATTAACAATAACAAAAAAAATAATAAAAATAATAATAATAATAATTTCAATATCACTATTGATAGAAATGACAAATAATAATAGCAATCAACAAAAACAACAAAAACAATAATATTAGTAATATCACTCAATCATTGTAAAAAAATAATGATAAAACCAATAATTGTATTACTATTATCCTTATCAAGAATATCATCAATGATAGTCTAATGATGATCATAAGAACAATAATAATACTGATAATAACAATAATGATACCAACAACAGTAACACAAATGATAATAATAATAAAAACAATAATACTCTCAATAATGACAATAACAACAATAATATCTAATATGAAGAACAATGAGAACAATATTAAGGATAACAACACTAATGCTAATACTGATAACATTAATGCTAATACTGATAGCACTAATCCCAATACTGACAACACAAACGAAAATAATAATAATGATGATTATAATAATAATAATAATAATAATAATAATAACAATAACGACAATAATAATAATAATAATATTAATAATATTAATAATATTAATAATATTAATAATATTAATAATATTAATAATATTAATAATATTAATAATAATGATAATAATAATAATAACCACCACTACTAGCAGAGTTGTGGACATTCTACGAAAAAAAAAAAAAAGGGAGGTCTCTCTCTCTTGCTCTCTCCCACTTTCATCTTTCAACTGCTTCCTCTTGCCTCCTCCCTTTCTTACTTTTACCCTTACCCTAACCCTATTACTATACCTTTCCCTTTCCCCCTCTGCCACCCCTTCTTACTCCCTGATCTTCCTTAAAACTCACTCCCCCACCCCTATTTTAAGCCCTACATCAGCCACCTTCTACTTCCTTCCTCTTCCTCCTGGACCACCTCTATTTCTTTTGCTCCCTTATCCCCTTCCCTTCCTTTCTGGCCCCACTTTCTCTCCAAGCCCCATCTCCTTTCCTCTTTTCCTTTTTTAGTCCCCTTCCCTTCCCTTCCCTTCCTCTATTTCTTCTTTAACCCAATGCTAACGGTCATGACGTGTATGTACGTGCCATGCCCACTGTGAGTTACTTGTTTGATTCTTTTTAAACATAGATGGCTACACTTGTACAAAGTCACCAATGAGCCAATTACGAGTACTGCCTGTCTCGCCCGTTTACTCTTTTCATTGATTTACAAAAATATTTTATGTTATCTTATTTTGTTTTTACTAATGTTTATAACATTATAGTAATTATAATGTTTATAATAAAAATAACACCATGAATATTCATAGCACTAGTAAAAAATACGTTTTTCCAGCCAATTCAAATCAGGTAGGTCACAAGGTCTACTAATTTTGTCACAGGTATAAGTAAAACAATCTGCAGACATGACTGGTAACACAATATATAGGAGAATATCATTTTATTAAAGGAGAATATCATCTTTAATTTGCCCAGGCCTAAGTGCACCCATACCATAGATATTCAATTATAATAATAACAATAATAATAAAAATAACAACAACTATTATCATAACAACAATGCTAATAACAAACACTAAGATGATAACAATAGTAAATATAAAAACTTGTAATGATGACATGATAGCATGCTCGAGTCACGCTGCGTCATGCTCGAGTCACGCTGCGTCATGCTCGAGTCACGCTGCGTCATGCTCGAGTCACGCTGCGTCATGCTCGAGTCACGCTGCGTCATGCTCGAGTCACGATGCGTCATGCTCGAGTCACGATGCGTCACGCTAGAGTCACGATGCGTCATGCTCGAGTCACGATGCGTCATGCTCGAGTCACGATGCGTCATGCTCGAGTCACGATGCGTCATGCTCGAGTCACGATGCGTCATGCTCGAGTCACGATGCGTCATGCTCGAGTCACAAAGCGTCATGCTCGAGTCACAATGCGTCATGCTCGAGTCACAATGCGTCATGCTCAAGGCAAGGTGTTTGACCAAGCTGTGTTCAAAGTGTTGCTGGGACCAAGCTGTGTTCCAAGTGTTGCTGGGACCAAGCTGTGTTCCAAGTGTTGCTGGGACCAAGCTGTGTTCCAAGTGTTGCTGGGACCAAGCTGTGTTCCAAGTGTTGCTGGGACCAAGCTGTGTTCCAAGTGTTGCTGGGACCAAGCTGTGTTCCAAGTGTTGCTGGGACCAAGCTGTGTTCCAAGTGTTGCTGGGACCAAGCTGTGTTCCAAGTGTTGCTGGGACCAAGCTGTGTTCCAAGTGTTGCTGGGACCAAGCTGTGTTCCAAGTGTTGCTGGGACCAAGCTGTGTTCCAAGTGTTGCTGGGACCAAGCTGTGTTCCAAGTGTTGCTGGGACCAAGCTGTGTTCCAAGTGTTGCTGGGACCAAGCTGTGTTCCAAGTGTTGCTGGGACCAAGCTGTGTTCCAAGTGTTGCTGGGACCAAGCTGTGTTCCAAGTGTTGCTGGGACCAAGCTGTGTTCCAAGTGTTGCTGGGACCAAGCTGTGTTCCAAGTGTTGCTGGGACCAAGCTGTGTTCCAAGTGTTGCTGGGACCAAGCTGTGTTCCAAGTGTTGCTGGGACCAAGCTGTGTTCCAAGTGTTGCTGGGACCAAGCTGTGTTCCAAGTGTTGCTGGGACCAAGCTGTGTTCCAAGTGTTGCTGGGACCAAGCTGTGTTCCAAGTGTTGCTGGGACCAAGCTGTGTTCCAAGTGTTGCTGGGACCAAGCTGTGTTCCAAGTGTTGCTGGGACCAAGCTGTGTTCCAAGTGTTGCTGGGACCAAGCTGTGTTCCAAGTGTTGCTGGGACCAAGCTGTGTTCAAAGTGTTGCTGGGACCAAGCTGTGTTCCAAGTGTTGCTGGGACCAAGCTGTGTTCAAAGTGTTGCTGGGACCAAGCTGTGTTCCAAGTGTTGCTGGGACCAAGCTGTGTTCCAAGTGTTGCTGGGACCAAGCTGTGTTCCAAGTGTTGCTGGGACCAAGCTGTGTTCCAAGTGTTGCTGGGACCAAGCTGTGTTCCAAGTGTTGCTGGGACCAAGCTGTGTTCCAAGTGTTGCTGGGACCAAGCTGTGTTCCAAGTGTTGCTGGGACCAAGCTGTGTTCCAAGTGTTGCTGGGACCAAGCTGTGTTCCAAGTGTTGCTGGGATCAAGCTGTGTTCCAAATTTGCTGGGACCAAGCTGTGTTCCAAGTGTTGCTGGGACCAAGCTGTGTTCAAAGTGTTGCTGGGACCAAGCTGTGTTCAAAGTGTTGCTGGGACCAAGCTGTGTTCAAAGTGTTGCTGGGACCAAGCTGTGTTCATAGTGTTGCTGGGACCAAGCTGTGTTCAAAGTGTTGCTGGGACCAAGCTGTGTTCAAAGTGTTGCTGGGACCAAGCTGTGTTCCAAGTGTTGCTGGGACCAAGCTGTGTTCCAAGTGTTGCTGGGACCAAGCTGTGTTCAAGTGTTGCTGGGACCAAGCTGTGTTCGACAAGCTGTGTTCAAGTGTTGCTGGGACCAAGCTGTGTTCAAAGTGTTGCTGGGACCAAGCTGTGTTCCAAGTGTTGCTGGGACCAAGCTGTGTTCAAAGTGTTGCTGGGACCAAGCTGTGTTCAAAGTGTTGCTGGGACCAAGCTGTGTTCAAAGTGTTGCTGGGACCAAGCTGTGTTCAAAGTGTTGCTGGGACCAAGCTGTGTTCAAAGTGTTGCTGGGACCAGGCTGTGTTCAAAGTGTTGCTGGGACCTAAGCTGTGTTCAAAGTGTTGCTGGGACCAAGCTGTGTTCAAAGTGTTGCTGGGACCAAGCTGTGTTCAAAGTGTTGCTGGGACCAAGCTGTGTTCAAAGTGTTGCTGGGACCAAGCTGTGTTCAAAGTGTTGCTGGGACTAAGCTGTGTTCAAAGTGTTGCTGGGACTAAGCTGTGTTCAAAGTGTTGCTGGGACTAAGCTGTGTTCAAAGTGTTGCTGGGACTAAGCTGTGTTCAAAGTGTTGCTGGGACTAAGCTGTGTTCAAAGTGTTGCTGGGACTAAGCTGTGTTCAAAGTGTTGCTGGGACTAAGCTGTGTTCAAAGTGTTGCTGGGACTAAGCTGTGTTCAAAGTGTTGCTGGGACTAAGCTGTGTTCAAAGTGTTGCTGGGACTAAGCTGTGTTCAAAGTGTTGCTGGGACTAAGCTGTGTTCAAAGTGTTACTGGGACTAAGCTGTGTTCAAAGTGTTACTGGGACTAAGCTGTGTTCAAAGTGTTACTGGGACTAAGCTGTGTTCAAAGTGTTGCTGGACTAAGCTGTGTTCAAGTTGGCCTAAGCTGTGTTCAAGTTGGCCTAAGCTGTGTTCAAGTTAGCCTAAGCTGTGTTCAAGTTAGCCTAAGCTGTGTTCAAGTTGGCCTAAGCTGTGTTCAAGTTGGCCTAAGCTGTGTTCAAGTTGGCCTAAGCTGTGTTCAAGTTGGCCTAAGCTGTGTTCAAGTTAGCTTCAGTTCCGTATATTGTAAGTTTATTTTATGAAAATTTTTGCTATATTCTTACAATACTAATCCACTGATAAAATTTAGTTAAGTTTTGCTTGTTTTTATTTCAGTCAGCCTAAGCTAGGCAAGACTGAAGTTAAGTTCAGTTTACATAAGGCTTACAGTCTTTGATTCATATGTACTCGGTTTGTACACTATTCAATGAGTTTTATTTAGTCACATGATGAGGTTTTTAGCTTGTGACAATGGCAAATTTAATTGCATTTGCATATTCGACTATGTTATGTTATCAGAGCTACTGCCATCAAAGTGACATTTCACATTGCAGATCAATTTCATAGTTCATTACCACCTTTTATATTAATTTACATACACTATCTCTATATTAACAAAAAACATTCACTAAATGTTATTGCATGTCTTGCTCACGAATACGATAGCGTTATGCAAAATATTTCTGCTAGAATCCGA
>NC_061839.1:11273916-11278916 GCF_019202785.1 Penaeus chinensis
ATAATATTCATATATAGATATATATATATATATTCATATATAAATATATATATTTATATATAAATATATATGTTTACATATATATATATATATATATATATATATTCATATTTATATGTTTATACATGTTTATATATATGAATATATATAGATATATATATTCATATACAAATATATATATATATATATATATATATATATATATATTCATATATAAATATATATATTCATATATAAATATATATATCAATATATAAATATATATTAACATATATATTAATATATATTTATACATATATTCATATATATATATATTTATTATATATAAATATATATGTTTATATATATATTCATATTTATATGTTTATATATGTTTATATATATATATTATATATATATAAATATACGTATTCATATATAGATATATATATATATATTCATATACAAATATATATATATATTCATATATAAATATATATATTCATATAAAAATATATATATTAGTAGATGAATATATATTAATATATATATATTAATATATATATATATATATATATTCATATATATATATTTATATATATATATATGTATTCATATATATATATATATATATATATATTCATATATATATTCATATATATATATTCATATATATATTCATATATATATGTATTCATATATATGTATTCATATATATAAATATGTATATATATTCATTTATATATATTCATATATATATATTCATTTATATATATTCATATATATATATATATAGATACACATATATATATATATTCATATATATATATTTAATTATTCATATATATATATTCATATATATGTATATATATACATATATATTATATATTCATATATATGTATATATATATACATATATATATATTTATATATTCATATATATATGTATATATATACATATATATTCATATATATGCATATATATATACATATATTAATTTATTCATAGATATATACATATATTCATATATTCATATATATATATTTATATATATAAATGTATTTTCATATATATATATATGAATTCATATATATATATATAAACATATATATATATATTCATATATATATTGATAGATATATATATATTCATATATATATTTATTCATATATATTCATATATATATTCATATATATATATTCATATATATATTCATATATATATATTCATATATATATATTCATATATATATATTCATATATATTTATGAGTATATATACATATATTCACATATATATTAACCCATTCCCGACGGGCATGGCCATGAGTTTACTTTTGTAATTGTTTTTACGAATAGATGGCTACACATGTACGGAGTCACCAATGAGGCAATGACGAGTATTGCCTGCCTCGCCCGTTTTCCCTTTTCTTTTATTTAGGAAAATATTTTGCTGTTAATAATGTTTATAACATTATAATAATTATAATGTTTATTATAAATATAACAACATCGATATTCATAGCACTAGTAAAAAATTAATTTTCCCGCCAATTCAAGGAATGGTGAAATAAGGTAAGGCAGAGCCATCTATGCGTATAGACATTTTACAAAAAAATATAATATATTCATATATATATATATTCATATATACATATATAAATATATATTCATATATATGTATATATGTATATATATATGAATATATATATGAATATATTCATATATATTTATGTATATATACATACATCCATATAGTTCTACATATATATATTCATATATATACTCATATATATATATATATATATATGTATATATATTCATATAAATATATATATACTTATATATACACATATATATATATTCATATATACATATATATTCATATATATTCATATATATCTATATATAATCAAAGATATATATATATATATATATATATATATATCCGTATATATATATTCATATATATTCATATATATATATATATATATATTCATATATATATATTCACATATACATATTCATATATATATTCACATGTATATATTCATATATATATATATATATATAATTATGTGTGGATATATATACATATATATATTTATATATGAATATATATACATATATATATATATGAATATATATCTATATAATATGTATACATATATTCATATAGATAGGTAGATATATAAATATATATATATGAATATATATATATCTATATATGAATATATATATATATATATGTATATATATACATATATATTCATATATATAGATACATATGAATATATATATATACATATGAATATGTATATATAGATACATATGAATATATATATATATATATTGATACATATGAATATATATATATATATATATATTAATACATATGAATATATATATAGATACATATGAATATATATATATATATATATATGTGTGTGTGTGTGTGTGTGTGTCTGTGTGTGTGTGTATATATATATGTATGAATATTCATATATATACATATATATATACATATATATATATATATATAAAGAGAGAGAGAGAGAGAGAGAGAGAGAGATAGATAGAGAGAGGGAGAGAGAGAGCGTGCGTGTGTGTGTGTGTGCGTGTGTTTTCATTCACTCTCATAAGCCCATAATAAGAATATATAACCGCAACCGCCTATGCGAGGAGGAAATAAGCACGCATCAGTCTTCAGGCGTTTATAGTCCCGGATAAGAGGTTCCGATCACTCATACGATGCTATGAATTACCTCGTTTAGATGTTAAGTATCTCTAGGGAATGTAGTCTTATACGGGCAAAAGCTATGTGAATGGAGTAGCACAAGGGCATTAATTTACTCTTTTAGCATAAAAGAAAAAAAAAAAAAAAACATGCGTGGTGTGAATTACAAGTAGTTCATGATAATTAATAGAATATCATGGTATGTGTGTGTGTGTTATATATATATATATATATATATATATATATATATATAATGTACATGTATATATATATATATATATATATATATATATATATATATATATATAATGTACATGTATATATATATATTCATATATATATATTCATATATATATATATATATTCATATATGTATATGTATATCTATATGTATGTATATTTATATGAATATATATATATATATATATATATATGAACATATATATGTATATATATAAATATATATATGAATATATATATATATATGTGTGTGTGTGTGTGTGTGTGTGTGTGTGTGTATATATATATATATATATATGTGTGTGTGTGTGTGTGTGTGTGTGTATATATATATATATATATGTGTGTGTGTATATATATATATATATAAATACATATGTATATAAATACATATATATATATGAATATTCATCGATCTATCTCTCTCTCTCTCTCTCTCTCTCTCTCTCTCTCTCTCTCTCTCTATATATATATATATAAATATATATATACATGAATATATAAATGAATATACATACATGAATTTATATATATATATTTAAAATATATATAAATATATATATATGAATATATATATATAAAAAATATATATATATATATATATATTTATATATATGAATATTCATATGTATATATATGAATATATATGTGTATATATATATAATGTGGGTATATATATATATATATATATATATGAAAAAAAAATGTGTGTGTGTGTGTGTGTGAATATATATATATATATATATATATATATATATATATAGAGAGAGAGAGAGAGAGAGAGAGAGAGAGAGAGAGAGAGAGAGAGAGAGAGATGAAAGGAAAACTGACACAGGAAGAAAATAATATGAATCGTAACGTTTCGAACTCTTCACGAGTTTGTCCTCAGACGAATAATTAACCGAAATTGATACAAGGAGAGAATTTTGACAAAAATATAAAGTGGTTGAGAGACAGAACGAACAAGAGCTGAATCGGGTCGACGAGTCTAAGGAAGGCTTTGCTAACTAACGAGGAGGTAAGGTCATCCAAGCCCCGTTGACCAGCACTTAAGTTAAAGTTAGGCATTATTCTAATTAATAGATTCTAATATTTTCCTTTCGTACGAATTAGCTGATTTAGGAATTAATTTAGCGCTTTTCCAGTTAAGCTGGTGATCTTCATCACGCAAGTGAACGAAACGCGCATTTGAATCTCTGGCATATCTAACTAACATCACGTTTATGTTCATTGATTCTTTTCTCAAAAGCTCTACCGGTCTCGCCTATGTAAAATTTGGGACAATCCTCACAGGGTATATTGTAAATGCCGGGAGAAGTCTCAAGAGCACCGCTAGTCGCATTGTGCTTAGCTAAAGTATTACGCAACGTGTTCGGATACGTTAAAACAATGTCAATACCAGCGCTTTTAAACAAGTGTCGTTTTTGATCGAGGGACGGGTTATACGGAATAGTTAATTGTCAGTATCCTGTTGAGTATTACGGGAATGAGTATAAAATTTCCATCTCGCAGAAGAATGTGTCTGGGTTATGAAAAATCGAGGATATCCTAATTTCGAAAACGTTTCGAATATGACGTCGAATACTCGATTGATAAATTCAGTATCACAAATCATATATACCCTGAGAAACATGGACGAAACTAGTGACTTAACATAAAACGAGTGATTCGAGAGAAAAATGAAGGTAATTAGCGGTGTGTGCAGGTTTGCGGTAGACCAAAAGTTTAAGCGAGCCATTTACATTAAATAAGAAGACGTCGAGAAAAGGTAATTTACATGAATCGTCCCATTCTACTTGCCACAAAGAAAAATATCAACACGACGAAACCAAATCGTGTCGGGAGGGAGAATAGACGGAAGGAGTTCAAGATTTAAAAAATTCCATGAATAAATTCGCAAGGACCGGGCTTAAGCTACTTCCCATCGCGATACCGTTGAATTGTTTATAAAATTCGCCGTCAAAAATAAAGACATTATTCATGACACACAAACGGACGAGCTCGATAAAGCAATAGTGATCTTCTCATGAGATGAAGAAAATTTT
>NC_061839.1:11286416-11288916 GCF_019202785.1 Penaeus chinensis
ACGATAGAAAAAGCAGGTGCCTATAACCGTAAAGAGTTCCCAGGCCGAAGTGCTTACGAAGAGTATATTCGAAAAAAAAGTCAAATGGCTGGTTTCTAACTGGAATAGTGCTGTTTCCTGTTCCGCCGTTTGCGGCACAAATCTCTCCTTTAATAGAGGAAACTGTTCTGTCTGAATATGTGTGTGTGTGTGTGTGTGTGTGTGTGTGTGTGTGTGTGTGTGTGTGTGTGTGTGTGTGTGTGTGTGTGTGTGTGTGTGTGTGTGTGTGTGTGTGTGTGTGTGGTGTGTGAATGATTGAATGCATGTGTGTGTGTGTGTGGTGTGTGAATGATTGAATGCATGTATGTATATACATAGATATTCACAAATTGCAGGATATAATTTTTTTGATAATTATTCCGAAAATTAATTAAGCTACTTGCTTGTCTCAATTGTCTTCTCGTCATATTATCAGGAAGTCTATTTTAAAGGCGAATAATTCCTGAAATGAGGATAGGCTTGTTGTGATGATGAATGAGCATCAGCTTCATCCTTTTCCAATAATGACCTCGTTTATGTGTCAAAAAATATTAGGACAAATATTAGGGATGCAAACTATACTGCCTGTCATACTTTATGCCGGTTTTAGCGAGTAATCGATTTCTTGCTGTTTTAAAGCTACTACATACCTTGCAATTGCAAACGCAGCTTTTAGTCACTTAACAACAACACCTTTAACGCAGCACTATCTCGCGATAATGTTATCTAACGTGGACATTAATACCCCTTAGTCATTTTACTCTCACGATTCAGCCATTAAAAAAACGCCAGATTACCTAATCCATCAGGTGATATTTATTATTAATTTGTATTTCCCTTTCCTAACAGATCGGAAATTGAGTCGTGGATGGACTGCAGACCCGAAGCACTGGACTGGTCGCCGTTCTTTAGTTACCTCGCAAGTCTGGGAGATGGCAGGTCAGTCGAGACCCACGGCTCTGTTGCTCGTGTGTATGTGTGTTTATATATGTATATATATATGTGTGTGTATATATATATATATATATATATATATTACATATATATACATATATATGTATATATATGCAATATACATATATGTATACATATGTATTTAGATATGTCTGTATACATATAAATATGTATATGTATGTATATGATTATATATATGTAAATGTACATATATATACATATAGATATATGCATATATATGTTTATGTGCATATATATACATATATATGTATATGTATATATGAATGTATATAAATATACCTATATACATATACATACATGTATGCATATATATATATATATATATATGTGTGTGTGTGTGTGTGTGTGTATATATGTGTGTATATGTATATATATACATATGCATATATATACACAATATATTGTGTGTGTATATGCATATATACATATGCATATATATATTAAATGTAAAATTGTTCCAGGTTTGGAAATGCTGCCTTAAGGAATGGAAATCCGAGATTTTTTTTTTTTTTTTTTTTTTTTTTTGTCCCTGCTTGGTGCTTATTGTTTTACAGATATACGTTCCATTTTTGAAATAGAGATTTGGATGCTATACTTATAAGTGAGGTTTTATCCAATGTTTCCATCTGACACGATCACTTACTCTCTCTCTCTCTCTCTCTCTCATTTTTTAAGGCAAAGCTAATCCCATATTTTCACTGCAAAGTGTGCAAGGCGTCCAAGTCGCATAATCATCCGCGTTACTTTGTTGCTCGGAAACTGCATCCTATCGATCAAACAGCACTGTCCAGAGACCATCCCTTACTGATTATATTAATATTATTATAGACACTGGTCTTGTCTTTGATATGATTAGTGATATAAAAAATGTTCTTTTCTTTTCTTTTTGCCAACTAGATCATATGTAAATAATGTTAGCACAATGACACAGTTCTTCAGGCATGTATAACCAATTGATTTACAACTCTTTGCAAAAATAGAAGCACAGCCAATTTAGATAGATGCTACAGCATCTTACCAGTGATTTATGCAGGACTTGTACACTGTTCTGAGAGCGATTTTTTATCAAATCAAATTTCTCTTTCTGTCTGTCTGTTCTCTCTCTCTCTCTCTCTCTCTGTCTCTCTGTCTATCTGTCTATCTGTCTCTCTCTCTCTCTCTCTCTCTCTCTCTCTCTCTCTCTCTCTCTCTCTCTCTCTCTCTCTCTCTGTCTCTCTGTCTACTTTCTCTTTGTCTCTCATTGTCTCTCATTGTCTCTCTCTCTCTCTCTCTCTCTCTCTCTCTCTCTCTCTCTCTCTCTCTCTCTCTCTCTCTCTCTCTCTCTCTCTCTGTCTCTCTGTCTCTCTGTCTACTTTCTCTCTGTCTCTCATTGTCTCTCATTGTCTCTCTCTCTCTCTCTCTCTCTCTCTCTCTCTCTCTCTCTCTCTCTCTCTCTCTCTCTCTCTCTCTCTCTCTCTCTCTCTCTCAGAAAAGAAGAGCAAATTGCCGAGCGCTTGCGAGAGGTCTT
>NC_061839.1:11293916-11311416 GCF_019202785.1 Penaeus chinensis
CTCTTTCAACCTAATGAAAGATTAATTTTGCATCTTTTTATATCTCGGCCTTTGTGTTATTCATTTACACTCATTCTCATGCAATCAAAGGGTTCACTCAAAGCCTAACAAGTAAAGCAAGAAAATAACAAATACTAGTAACTCCAATCGTAACAACGAACGTGAATAACTGGCAACGTGTAGAAGAATATAAAAGTTTTCCATGTTTAAAAATATACATCATTTTGCTCACATTCCTGGTCCTATTTGCATTTTGTTTGTGTTAAAGAAATTATGAAAAATCCAATACGTTGCCAAAACTACTAAACTAATTGTATGTTGCTCTTAACATAACATGCTATAACATTTGTCCACATGTAGCTTAACAACTATGAAGGAATACTCAAGTAACAAAAAATGTGAGTTTTTAAAACATTATGTGTATCAAGAAATCTGAATGAGTATGATTTTTTTACGCAAAATTAATGAACCATTATACAGCCTTAGTAACTTTAAGCCAAGACTGTACAAACGATTTCTTGTAGTACTTACTCTCTTTGATCAATCTCATGTAGCCCTGAACTGAATTAAGGTCATGAAAAAAATAACAGAACAAGATAAACTCATCCAGTGGGTGCGAGAAGAGAGCAGAACTTAAAGAAGTGTTTTCATGACCTCTTTAAAATGTCAGACATCTTATCCTAGGAACCGACGCATGCCTTTTTACACAGAGGCTTTCCCTGCTATGTACAGCAAACACGGAAGCCAAAGCCATGCACTACTTGGGCGAATACTGGACTTACGTGATGAGAGGGGAGCCAACGGGGGCGGATGAGGAAGCACGCGGTGGAAGAATGCTTGAGATGCAGCAGTGTGTGTGTGTGTGTGTGTGTGTGTGTGTGTGTGTGTGTGTGTGTGCGTGTGCGTGTGTGTGTGTGTGTGTGTGTGTGTGTGTGTGTGTGTGTGTGTGTGTGTGTGTGTGTGTGTGAGTGTGTGTGTGTGTGTGTGTGTGTGTGTGTGCGTGTGTGTGTGTGTGTGTGTGTGTGTGTGTGTGTGTGTGTCTTACCTGAGTGTAGATCGATGTCTGTGTCTCAAACTGTGTGTCTTTAGTGTAAACCCAGTGAAGTCATGTTATGAAATGCAATATAGTATATATTGTTGTGCTGGAGTAAGTTGGCGGACATTTAACTGATATGTTTTCTGTATGCAGGTTTTCACAAGTTTGTGTGTGTATCAGAAATATAATTGTATTGATGTACTGGCGTATATGCATTGATACATATATGTTTTAGGCGCCGTACTTTCCTTGATGTACAGCTTGTATATCTACTGAGCTTTGTAACAGTGGATGTGTTCTCAAGGTATGTTTGTAACAAGTGGATATTGAATCAGTGCATAAATGGCAGGTGTACATTATTTAGTGTATGTGGGTGTCTTAGGGAGACTTAAATTCTCTTGCCTTTGTGAGTGTCCCAGCGCCTACGAGTGTTCCACTGCTGCTCCCTGTTTTGACCACCTACCCCGCTGGAGATACGACCATCCTGTAAACCCGGGCCGTAACTGTGGGAGGAGTAGGGCGGGCCAGGAGGAAGCAGCTTGTCTCTCTGACTGTGAAACGGAGGTGTTCCTGACGATGGGCGCCGGTTGCCGAAAGGGCGGTCGCGGTAACCAAAACCTTGCTGGCGTTGCGAAGGTCCTCGGCCGCTACTCATGCTTTGGTGGTACGAGTTTGTATTTTGTGTTTTGGTATTTACAGTGCTGACACCAGGCGTGTTACTATCGGCGTTACCAGTGTATGGGTTGAGGGCCGTTTGAGGGACATTGGATGGCCCCTGGTAGGCATCCCCGCTCCCATGTTGCTGGTGCACCACATGCCCCTCAACCCCTCCTGAGGGCGAAGCTCCCGTCACCTTGCTGGCCTCAGTGCCTCCATTATTGCTGTAATGATCGAGAGTGTTCATTAGATCGTCCCAAAGACAGCGAACTCCGCATCCCGCTGTCCCAGTTCCCTCTGCGTCTGGCTCGGAGAACTGGCTCACCATACTATTGCTACTGCTAACTTGGCCGTTATAGCTAGGATTATTGTTATTATTATACTGAGTTGGAAAGTTATTGTTGAAACCTCCGTTACCATTAGAGCCCATCGTATGGAAGGCATTGCTATTCTGACTGTGAATTGGATCTTTGTTATTATTAGGAGGACCTCTATTGCTGTTAACCTTTACACCAGATTCAAACCCCTGATTAAAGCCATGAAGGAACCCGTCTTTGTACCCTTGCCCTCCATTTGCTGCGTCAAAGTCTTGTCTGTCATTCACGTTACGGTTAAAGTGAACGTGCTGCCGTCTGAAAGAGCCAAGGGGTTTATTGTCACGTGTCTGCCCGTTATTATCGTCACCGAAATAATACCCGTAAATCATGTCAAGACTCTGAGCTCCGAACTGCATCTGCTCAGGAGACACGTTTTCCTCGCTTCTTTGATGCCGTTCAGGGTGCCATTCTGTTTCCGGTAAAAAATATGAACGTCGAACGCTGTAGGAGTTCGAGGGAGACGCGTGCAAGTTCCCAACATAACTTGAGACAGTGTGATCAGTCGTCGGATAAAGTGCTTGCTGTGACTGTCCTTTCCCTTCATCGGTCTTCTTGGGAGTATGAGTAACCGAGAAGGAGTGATTGGTGTGATGCGTCACGGTCAAGTTGTACTCGGGAACGTGAGCGGGCGCCGCGTCAGGAGCGTTCTTGTCTTGGGTAGTCGGATTTTGGTCGTTATACACATTAACTGTGACCTGAACTGTCGGATGAGAGGGGCTGGGCTGATGGACATAGATAGGGTCAGGGTGGAGGTCAAAGGTCCCGCTGTCATAACTAAGGTCAGGAGGGGTGTAGGCCGGAGGGACGTAGTCCGGAGGGCTTACCTGCACGTCGCGAGCACTGCGGTGGAAGTTTCGGCGGGTGAGCCTGGGGAAGATGTTCCTGAGTCCGGCCATGGTGCCGTCCACGAACTGGCGGAAGGTCAGGCGAGGGCGCTCCTGACGAAGCACAGGGCGGGGGCGCTGAGGGTCGTTGGGAGCTACCAAGTTGTCACTGGACTGACGGGCCGGGAGATCATCGAGGGGCACAGGGCGCTGGCGTTTGCGGACGGGAAGAGCGGGGCGATTCTCTCGTGCCGCTCCTGGCCGGTTGTTGAAGGACCTGGCGCGAGGGATAAAGACAGTCAGTGACATGGTGGAGAGGCACTCATTGTTGCAGATGTTAGCATCGCCATTATTGCGAGGAATGTCATTATATTATCGACTGATCAGATATTTACCTTTTAGCCTATCTTCTACATACCCATGCTTACCATCCCTTACTCGCAGCAAACGCTGTTACTTTGCAGAACCAACAGCCACTTACTTGAGCATGCCCGTGCCAATCCTCGAGGCCATGTCACTCATGTCGTCCACAAATCCTCTGACCATCTGCTGCAGCCTGGAGCCACGCTGGGCACTGGCGGGCCCGAGGAGGGCCAGTGCCACCACGAGGACCAGGGTCATACGCTGGTGGAGGGGAGAGGGGGAGAGTGTTTGAAAGGTCATGTTGAAACTAAAGTTGTGTTTTGGCCCGCCTTTCTTTGTTTTGGATATTCTACGTTTTCAGATATTTACAGGTAATTCTGAAGTAATGGTGATAATACACAGAGTTGCTACTAACAGTTCTGTTCTATTTTTCAGCATCAAAATGTAGCTCTTATATAAATAGTGTCACATCATTAATGCGCTATATTCGAAGCCGTTCAATAACACATTTTACTTACGAGCAACAGAAAGTACCTTTGAACAAATATGAAGTAAAGAAGGAGAACGTAAATAAAATAACGAAGGGAAGAACCAGAAAACACACAATTACGCCAAAGGCCTTGTCGCCTTATTGCACGATGCCCTGGAGAAGTAGCAGAACGCCTGTCCTGTTCTTCCTGTCGTTTTGTTTACTTGTTCAGCAGGAAGCCTCGACATGTAACGCGGGGAGGGTGAATGACGTATATCAAATCAGAAATCATTTCTGTTCGTGTAAAACAGGGGTTCCCAAACTGGGGTACATGTACCCCCAGGGGTACATTTGCACGTTTCAGGGGGTACATTTGGTCTGAAGGAAACAATTACTTGCACAATACATAGTGTTGTAATCTGCACTCAGATTGCACTTTTCTCATTTTCTTTGTGTTGATTAGCACCACCTTTATTGAAATTTCGAAGAATTGGTAGTGATCCATTTATGTTGAGTTAGTGCGATGCATTAAAATAAGAATACCTGAGTTTTGTTCATTAATGTTTTGGATAATAATAATAAAAAGGTATGTATTGTATGTGCTGGATCAAAATATCAGTTACCTTAGTAATTGCTTTATTTCTGTTTTCATCATTTAAGATGCCTATGTAATCTAAACATGCAGACTTAAATAATTAAAATATTAAAATATCCTTTCTTACTATTAAGCTTAATTTTTAGTGTTAGGGGTACATGGGAACCTATAAAAAGCCTAAGGGGTACTGAGGAACAAAAAGTTTGGGAACCCCTGGTGTAAAAGTATGTAAAAATTGGAGTTGAATTATTTAGCTTTGATAATGCGATTGCATTGCTTTTATTACGAGATTTATCATTATGGAATTTCGCTTGATAATCATTTTCAGAATATGTATAGACAGAGATGCCTAAGTAGATAAAAACGAATTGAAATGTTTTTCAATGGCGTTTTTTGAATGTGTGACGGGAAGGAAGTTGGCTAGAAGGTAAGGGACGTGTTGGCAGAGTGTATGTGTAAGTGGGGGCAAGTGGGAATGTAAGGATGTGTAAGCAAGAAGAAGAGTGTAAGTGTGGGTGGAGAGGAGGGTAGGGATATGTGATCAGGGGAGGGGGAGGAGGACCGGTTAGGGATGGGGATGGGGAGGGGGGGGGGGCAGCGGTGTATTAACCAAGCAGGGGGGGAGGGGGGTGAAGGGGTGCCACGAGCCTCACAGTCACGTCTCGCTTCGCTCTCTAATACGCTTTCTGGAACTTTCTCAAAGAATTCGTCGCATTAGAGAACTGGCAAGGAGGGGGGGGGGGGGCATGTGCCTGGGTGCCTCGAGGACGGAGAAAGAAAAGTGGTTTGCGGAGAAGATAATGCGCCAATTAAAATGTGTAGGAGATATGTGATTTACGAGATGAACACTCACACACACACACACACACACATACACACACACACACACACACACACACACACACACACACACACATACACACACACACACACACACACAGGCCTACCGTACACGCATACACATAACCGCACACACAAACATTGCTCTTAACAGATAATTAATGAGATTCTTGGTAATTAATTTTACAGTTTATGCAACTAAGAACAAATTGACAACGAATTCTACATAGAGTTTTTTAAGGGAATAGTTATATTACGTGCATTTTATCAATTATATACGTCCACTACCCATTTGCTAGACACCGTAATTGTAATCTCTCTCTCTCTCTCTCTCTCTCTCTCTCTCTCTCTCTCTCTCTCTCTCTCTCTCTCTCTCTCTCTCTCTCTCTCTCTCTCTCTCTCTCTCTCTCTCTCTCTCTCTCTCTCTCTCTCTCCGATCTTTTACCAGATAGCATGCCTTCTATGTTTCTAAATAAAGAAAGGAAATGGCTTAGAAAGTTGCAAACTTCTGGACAAGAAAATATAAACGAGACGACTTTGTGGCGAGCGTTCGGGAGACCAATATCTGACCGCCGGAGGGAGGTTTCTTTGCGATTTAGAAAACGTTTATTTATGTGTATATACTTATATGTCTATATATACATATATATTGTTTATAGATACATAGATAGGTACTATATATATGTATATATGTATACATATAGATGTGTATATATATACACATATATAAATCGACGGGAACCTTCAGTCGATGTCGACTATGGCATTATTGTCCCGTATAGGTAGAGTCAATGCCTAGGCGAAAAAATGAGGAGCAAGCTGTTGCCCATGCAACATGCTCCCTCTCTCCACGCAGATGATGGATCCAAAGGAACGGCATAGACTGATACGGTTTGGCACCAGCGGCGTCGCAGGAGCTGCCAGAACGAGGTCGCAAGCGACAACGAACTGCCTTCCAGATCCAGATTTTTGCTCAGGGTTAACTCCCGAAGCCTTTACATCTTATAGATATCACAAGACAGTGGATTGTTTTGGATAGGGTGGACTCCCATAGCCTTTGGCCATGCATGGACTGAACTACAAGGCAGCAGTCGGGCATCACTACAGTATCTAGGTAAGACTAACCCAAAATTTGCATAATATATATATATATATATGTATGTGTGTATATATATATATATTTCTATACCAACGGCCACCTTCAGTTGCTGTCAATTATGGCATAATTGTCCCTACCCACTCCCGTATAGGTAGAGCCTGAGCGAAAGAATGTGAGGAGCAAGCTGTTGCCCATGCACAGGCTCCCTCTCTCCACGCAGCTGATGGATCCAAAGGAACGACAAAGACCGATACATATATACATATATGTGTAAGTGTGTGTGTATACGTATGTGTATATAATATATATATATACATATATACATTTATATATATGGATATATAAACATATGTATATGTGTATACACACATATACATATACCTATATATATACGTATATATATGTGTGTGTGTGTGTGTGTGTGTGTGTGTGTGTGTGTATAAATATACGTATATATATGTAAATAAATATATATATACACATACATATATGTATATATACATATATACACATGTATATACGTATACACACATGTATATGTATATATTTGTATATATACACATGTATGTGTATACATGTATACATACATATGCTATATGTGTTATAGAAAATAACTGCTTCTTCCTACCAATTGGTCATAAACCGAATATGCAAACAGACTATCCATTTTGTTATCAGACGTGAGTGCAAAGTACATTTCCTTGTTCCTCATGGTGTAACAATATGTGCTGCATCGTATAGTAATTGATGGAAAACATGAAATTCTCCACATTTCGCTTGCCGCACGCGTTCTTGCAGATGTCACGCTCCATAAATCGATCAAAACGTGCTTAGTCAGAAACTTTCATTCAGTTCTGTACGGAGAGTAAGAGATCCCTGTTTTCACCCACTCCTACTGCTGGCGGTAAAAGAAATTCTGGTGTTCTTTCGACATTACGACACATTTCGGTGGAGATACGCCAGTCATTCAGAAATGTACGTTATTAGTCGGTAGGTTTCGGCATATTTCATTAGAGAGAGTAAAAAGTACGAGAAAGTTTATGAAAGATAACGTTTGCTTAGCAATTTCTGCGCTGTTTCTAAGCAGAGCGTGGATTTTTCTTTCTGTTTGAGCTGGAAGGAGAACTGTTATAATTTTTTGACGTCCTGCTTGATGCACGGTTTTTTTACAGCTGGTATAATCCTTGATAACTGCCCCCTTCAAATATACATAATTAACTGATTATTTAAGATTATCTCTCCCGTCAACCGCCAAGATCATTAGCATCGAATACCTTATGGGATTTAAATGTTATATTACCTAAAATGTTTAAAATTCTATTAATCGCGAAAGTCTTTTTTATTAATTAATAAAATCATCCGTTCCCAATTGCAAGCACCACGGCTTTAGAGTATCAATAAATCTCGCCAGTGACAGGGCTGAAGGTGGTTTATTATTCGGAATTACTCTATACATTTATTTGGTTTCCACTCACTGTTTTTTTTTTTTTTTTCTTCTTTGCTGTTTTCTAAGGTTTTCCCGATAGTAAAAGCATCTCAGAGTGCAGTCTGGATTTTGCATCCTGGTGTGTGTGTGTGAAAGAATGGGTGATTAAACTATACATACATACATATATATATATATATATATATATATATACACTCATATATATGTATATATACACTTACATATATACATATATGTGTATATATATATATATATATATATATATATGTATATATGTATATATGTATAACACACATATATGTATGCATATATATGTATGTATAATATATATATATATATATATATATATACACACACACACACACTCATATATATATATATATATATATATATATATTCATATACATATGTATATCTGAACACATATTGCTGATAAGATAAAGACCCTTTCTCCCATTCACGCCATGTTCTGTGCCTGGACCGTCTACGCTGATATCAGTTCTCGCTTTCACCGGCATCCCTTCTCGCGGCGCCAATGAGCCTAAGCGCGGGAATGAACCAGGAAATCGGCGCCGGCGGATCAGCGGCTGACGAAGCGGCGCGCGTAGTTGAGGGAGAGAGTCCAAAGAGGATGACGTATTTCCTCATTGTGTTTTTTTTTAAATTATTCCGAAAAAAGGATGTCACCAGATTTCAGGAAGTGTGTAACATCCCATTGAAATAGTGATGATAAATAGTACAGAGTTTATTCGTAATTGTGGTTTACGCAGTAGTAGTATTTTCGTGTTGTGTAATCAGTCACATTTTTTTGTTTTCAAGTTTGTGACACAGTATCGCTTGTCTTGTAACTACAGACAGCAGTTGTCGCATTACAACGTGAAAAATGGTTATTGATCACTTAATATAGTATTAAAGATACTACTCTATTCTATTCTATCGTATTCAAGAATGAGTTTCCTACTACCCATAAATACTACTTTTATTCAAGTCTGATATAAAGTCTCGCCTTCTTTCATATCTGTCGTAACATAATGGCAAATCTTCAAACGTCGCTAAGAATAGGTCTACAAGACATAAAAGAAAATTATGTTATGGCGCTATATTTTATGGTCGCTCAACCATGAATGAAAGCCGGAGTGATAGTGACAAAAGTGTGACGTAGGCCTATGTGAGGGCGAGGGCAAGCTTTTGGATTTGTGATTAAACGACACTTTCATTCCTGTTGTAGTATATGTGTGTGTGTGTAATGTATATAGGTATACAATACATATTATATACATATATGTGTGTGTATATATTTATATATACATACATATATGAATATATACATATATACATATGTGTATATATATGTATGTGTTTGTATATATATATATATATATATATATATATATATATATATATATATATATATATACTTTAGCATCCGCCGTATCAGGAGCGTGAGACAGGAAGTTGAATCTCTCCTTCCCAGCACGATCGTACTAAATATATCTGGGTCGCTTCACAAGCGAAACCCCAAGTAATGTCTGAGTATTAAGGACTTGAAGGCCTCAGGGTCGGATGAACATCATGCTGTGGTAGTTACTATTTATGTACAATTTAAAATGTTCCACGACGAATGTCGCATTATTATTGCGGTGAACTAAATATATCTGCGCGCGAGCGTGTGTGTGTGTGTGTGTGTGTGTGTGTGTGTGTGTGTGTGTGTGCTTACGTGTATGTATATTTATAAGAATAGTCTTCATTCCGTCGGGATGGTGCCATACCAGTTCTTAGGTTTAGACAATATCATTATCATTCCGTTACTGCCAAATCAATGTCTCGCTTGTTTTCATCTCCATTTCGTTTGGAGAAGCTCATACTTTCCTCTCTCAGAGAGGTGCCTGCCTTAATTAAATATAACCTAATCTAACCTAAAACCTATCCAACCCAATCCAACTCAACCCAGCCCAACCCAACTTAACCTAACTTAACCAAGCCTTGTCTAACCCAAAGACGGGTAAACAAGGGTGGACCTCAAGCCAGACGCCCCTAGACATATCAAAGGGCGTGACAAAGCGAAACGGCTGATGATGCCCTGGCCACCGCGGGGTCTCGACGGAATGCAAGTCACGCGGGATGCCCTCGGGACAGCTTTCCGTCGTCATGGTGGTCCACTAACATGCTTTTGGCTTTCTTTGCCGCTGTTGCTGTGGTGGTTAATGAATTTGACTGTGTTTCCTTTGTGTTGGCATAGCGGTATCTCAGTTTTACTACGTACATCAACAGATACAAATTCCTACGTAAATAACAAAGATATGACATGAGTCATTTTATACTACTAGTGACATTTTTGCTTCATGTGATCGGATCAGTCATGACAAAAATTTGGTCTTGTTTCCATCTGCTTGACAAACTTAAAGAGTATGGGTTGTTAGTAGTTATCATGTGTGTGTGTTTTTATGTCACTTTTTTCATTCTCGAATATATATTGGATTATTATTTTCCAACTACTCTCCCCCCCCCCCTCTCTCTCTCTCTCTCTCTCTCTTCTCTCTCTCTCTCTCTCTCTCTCTCTCTCTCTCTCTCCTTTCCTTCTCCCTCTCCTTCTCCCTCTCCATCTCTCTCCCCCCCTCCATCTCTCACTCCGTTTCCTTAATGATCCAAGTCCGTTACGATAATCTACACATTACGATTTGCTTTATACAACACAATGTCATTTTACCCTCAGGGCACAGGCAGTAGGACTCAGACATTAAGCTGATAAAGAGTGACGTAGAATCAAAGGTCAAACCGCTTTCTAGCAATTAAAAAACACAGAGTACCTAAAAAACACCCCTCTATTGAAGCAAAGGTCACGCACTTGAATCCGGATTCTCTTTACGGGAACGCGGTCGGATGTCCGTTACGTGGTTGACATTGGCATTGGAGGGAGGGCCATCGAACATAATAACGGCCCTTTGTAGGTCACGTGGGTATGTGGCACGGAAATGTGGGTCTCGCGAGCCAGTTGCCAGTATTCGTAAAGGGTAGGGAGGGAATTTTCGTTCAGTGTGTATGTGTGTGCGTTTGTGTGTGTGTCCGTGTAGGTGTGTACGGGCTTCATATATAATTTTACTCGTATATATATATATATAACATTTTTTTTCAATTGCATCTAACTTATCAAAAGTAAGATCGGCTTGTAAAGCGTCAAAACCGAGCGATACCAAAGATAAGGCCAAGAGCAACATATGGCCAAGAAAATTACGCTGCTAATCTAACGTAAACGCAGCCAGCAAAGATAATAAAGTCTTATCAAAAGGCACTCCAATTCCTCTTCCGCCAGTAACCAGAACAGATGGCGACGTGAGCCGCGCGATGCTGGAGTCTCATAAGAGTAATTAGCAAGAGAGAGAGAGAGAGAGAGAGAGAGAGAGAGAGAGAGAGAGAGATTGAGAGATAGAGAGAGCGAGAGAGAGAGAGAGAGAGAGAGAGAGGAGAGAGAGAGAGAGAGAGAGAGAGAGAGAGAGAGAGAGAGAGAGAGAGAGAGCGAAGACCGATGCACTGGACTGGGAGCACTTCGAACGCTTGTGCACTACTGACCTAAATCGGTCTTTGCACAGTGCTAGCTTCGGCTCTGAGCCTAATGACTATCGCTGACCCGCCGTCACGGAAGGAACGCCGGAAACACCACATTTGCGTGTCTGGGGAAGGGGCGAGGCGACGGGGGGGGGGGGGGGGATCACCTCCTCGCTTCCAGGGAAGGGGAAGGGGCAAGGGGAGGCTGGTGTGCGCATGGCAGAGATGGTCAAAACAAGTGCAATTACATATATATACATATATATCTATATGTATGTATGTATATGTGTATGCATATATATATATGTGTATGTGTATGTGTGTACATATATAGAGTATACATATATATGTATATGTATGTATACATATATATATATATATATGTTTATAAGTATATATATGAATATACATACATACATATGCACACACACACACATATATATAGGCTTATTTGTATATATATGTATATATATTTCTATATACACATGCGTGTGTATATTTATATTTGTATATATATGCATATATATGGGGGTGTGTGTATATATATATATATATATATATATATATATATATATATATATGCATATATATGGGCATATATATTTGCTTGTCTGTGTGTGTGTGTGAGTTTATATATATATATATATATATATATATACATATATATACATACATATATATATATATATATATATATATATATCGAAGCCCACCTTCAGTCGATATTGACTATAGCATTGTCTCTATCCGCTTCCGTATAATGTGAGCGAAAGAATGTGAGGAGCAAGATGTCGCCCAAGCAGCAGACTCCCTCTCTCCACGCAGCTGATGGATCCAGAGGAACGGTATAGACCGATACGGTTTGGCACCAGCGGCGTCGCAGGAGCTGCTAGAACGAGGTCGCAAGCGCCACCGAACTGTTTTCGGGACTCCTGCTCCGGATTTTTCCTCAGGGTTGACTCCCGAAGTATTTTAATCTCATAGATGCCACACAGCAGTGGATTGTTGTGTATAAGATGGTCTCTCAAAGCCTTTGACCATGTACAGACTGAACTTCAAGGCAGTAGTTGTTTTGTATTGGGTGAACTCCAATAGCCAATGTAGTATCTAGGTACGACTACATCCAATCCGTGCATGTGCTCACGCGCGCGTGCTGGCGATGTGCGTGTGCATGAATGCACACACATATTATACGCGTACAATCTGCGTGTATATGTGTATATATATATGTATATATGTGTGTGTATACATATATATGTTTACATATATATGTATATGTATACATAGGTATACATACACATATACATATATGTATACATACATATATATGCATATATGTATGTATATAATTATGTGTATAGATATATATGTATATTTGTATATATGTATATATATGGGTGTGTAAATATATATATGTATACACATATATATGTATATGTGTACACACGTGCGTACATCATATATATACATATATATGTATACATTTATATACGTATACATATACATGAATACATATGTATGCATATATACGTATATATGTATACATATATGTGTATGTGTACATACACACATATATGTATACGTATATATACATATATATATATACATATGTACATATTTGAATACAGGCATATATCTATACATATATATGCACATATGTGTGTCTATATATACAAACATATACACTCTTTTTAGAGCCCATTATTTGTTTTCCTTCCTTTCCCGCACCAAGGCCTGAGTTCACTCATCAGACCATGGCACAGCCGTTTGTGGGCGCGCGGTGGAACGAGACCGGTGTAAGGAAAAGTTGTAAATAAAATCTAGGGAAAGCTCTTTAGCAGTTCCGTGAAAGAGACGACTGAATAAAGAAGTCAAATGGAAATAACGGCAGATGAAATTGATGTCAGAAAGGCATAAAGGTAGGATTTGCAATGGGTTCTTTGCGTATGAAAATTTCATTGTCATGTTTCAATTGATAATTCCTCTAATTCCATCTTCCTTCTAACCATCCTTCGTCTCTCTTTCCCATCCCTTCTATCTCCATTTTTTTTTATCGTTCCAGCCTCCTTCACATTTTCTTCCAATTAGAGAAAGCCTTACTTTGAACCCATGTGAGCAAGTGACAGTACTCTACGCCCTTCCGTGGCTCACTGTTCCCTTGCAGTCATGACTTGGCAATATCCCTCCTCCCCCACCCCTCTCCTTCTCCTTCTCCCCTCTCTCCCTCTTCTCTTTCCAATTTAATCTTCCTCTCCTATCCCCTCCCTTTTCTACTCTTTTCTCTCCTCTCTCTTCCCCTCTCCCCTTCCTTCCCTCTCCCCTCCCTTCCCCTCCCCCTCCTTTCTCCCGTAAGCCGTGAAGAGGCAATGCAGCTTTCGAACTTAGGCTTGCTTTCCCCTGAGGCATTAATAGGTCACGAATATGGCAGAAGTTAGCGGTCTGATTGAATGTGTATGCTCTTGTATGAGAGTCTCTCTCTCTCTCTCTCTCTCTCTCTCTCTCTCTCTCTTTCTCTCTCTCTCTCTCTCTCTCTCTATATATATATATATATATATATATATATATATGTGTGTGTTTGTGTGTGTGTGTGTGTGTGTGTGTGGCAGAAGGAGCGTATTTACATTTCAAAATGAGGGAATTTTGGGCAGTACTTTTGTATTTGTTATTATTATTTATACGCTTTTATTCAGGAAACTTCTAAAACTAAATAACAGTCAAATCAAGATGTCGAAATAATGATGATTGCAATACTGTTACTACTACCACTACTTCTATTGCTACTTTAACTACTACTACCACCACTACAACAATTACCTCTAATACTACTACTACTATTACTACTTCTACTACTATTACTACTCCTACCACTACTACTACTACTACTATTACTTCTACTAATTATATTACTATTACTACTGCTACTACTACTACTACTGATAATGATAATAAAAATAATAATAATGATAATGATGATACTAATGATATTAATGATTAAATTGATAATGATAATAATAATAATAAAAGTAATAGTAATAATAACAATAATGTTAATGATAATGATAATGGCAATAATGAAAATAATAATGATAATGATGATAATAATAATAAAAGAAAAGTAACAGTCATACTACTAACACTACTACTACTAATTGTAATAATGATAATGAAAATAACAATAATAACAATAATAATAACGATAATGATAATAACAACACTGATAACAAATAAAAAAGCAAAAGGTAGTTGTTTGGTGAGAGCTCTCGTTGGCGCCCAGAGCAGGACAAGATGAGGAGAAAGGAGCGAGAGATGCAAGATGGGTGTAAGTAAAAGGCGCGGGTGTACGCCCACGGCAGGACGAGACGGGAAGACGGCGGTAGAAAGCGGAACGGACATTTGACGATGAAAAAAAAAGAATAGATTTTTAATTTTCTTTCTTTGTTTCACAGTAGCTGTAGCGTATAGGTATTGAGCAGGAATGTAAACGCGGAACAACGGTGTCTTCCCTTCTTTCTTCTTATGTGTGACGAGATGATGCAGCACAATGTTAAAGAAAAAAAAACATTTCATTGACCTTGTTCATGAAAAGCGGTACAAGGAACACCTGTTTACACAACATATGTCAGAAATTAGATATTACTTGAATCAGTAACGGTGTACGTATTTCTTTTATCTTATAAAGCAGATTTACATAGTGTATACTTACTATAATTCCCATGTCTATAATTTTGGAATCTCAATGTTATGGATGTGAGTGTAATTTGCGATATGCGAAAGGACGTGGAGATTAACATGAAATATATGCTTTGCTTTACTTTTTTAAGATATGTAATTAGTCTTGTGGCGATTAACATGACAAATTTACCAAAAGGATGTTAGTAGAAGAACATGTTAATAACTGTTCAAGTCTCCTTATTATTCTAATGTAGGCACAACTTATAAACTTTCGAAATATATGTGATTAGACCAGGTTGACCTTGTTTCATATGAAGTAGTGTAATAGAGCCACATTTAAAAGACCGAAAATGAGCTCGCTTTTGTTGAAGGTCGATGCATGGTTTTATATTTTGGTCTGTTAACTCATTTATGTTACGTTTAGCTAGGGGCTAACTGATAAGCTAGCCCTTAGCGGTATCTTATCAGTATTGATTAAGAAACGTTTTCTGATGACAACAAGCAAACAGGTGTACAGTAAGTACATTCAGTGATTTCAACGCAAGCAAAGGTACTAATCCAGACGCACTGAAAAGAAAAGGACGGCGAAACAAACATCGCTATTTGGCGAGTTGCTGTGACAGGGGGATATAAACCATTTTGAAGTCTGCACCGGTCGTTAGGGCCGACTGTTATACCTTGCTCTGGACTGGTTATGAATTCATTTGAAAACTTATTTTAATCGTCCATTTCAAAATCTATTTAAATCATTAAACGATAGAATCTTGTACACAGGATTGTGTCATTCACACAAAGAAGTCCACAAAGTTTGTCAAAGAAGAGCCACCTGATTGCAGAGAGGTAATAAGTTACCAACGCACAACCTCAGATTCGCACTTGCAAAACTTACCATATTGAAGGTAGTAAGGGTGAACAAGAGAGCACTTGGTTCCACGTGTGTGTTCCTCGAGAGCTGCACCTCGACTGGAGCTGTGAACAGTAACTTTCAGAAAGTAAACCACACCGGACCGATCTTGCTGTCATCCTCCGCGCATGCGCAATCATCTCGCGCACGCTCTTAACTTTTCCTGTTTCTCTCTCTCTCTCTCTCTCTCTCTCTCTCTCTCTCTCTCTCTCTCTCTCTCTCTCTCTCTCTCTCTCTCTCTCTCTCTCTCTCTCTTTCTCTTTTTTTTTTTTTTTTTTTTTTCTTTACGAGTATCATGGTCTTTCAATACTGTAATCGAACCTATTTCATATGAGATCGCCCCTTATTTCTAAAATGAGACTCCAATGAACGAAATCGAATATGGACAAAGAAAATATATGTATATAACAAAAACTTTCCCAAAAGACATGACAGTCCCCGGAAACATGAAAAATTATGCCACACCCCCAGGAACAGAGCAAAAGGTGGCGTGAAATATTGGCTCCGTGAGAGCACACCTGTAAACACCTGACGTTGGCCTTTTTTCCCCAAGGCCTAGATAAAGCGGCCGACACTCATAGGTTCGCGATCAGAAAGTGTGGGGAAAAGTACGTGCTAGAGGCAATAGAGGGGGGAGGGGGAGGGGGGGAGAGACGAGACTTGTTAGATTGTTGGCATTCACAGTTTTTTTTTTTTCTCTCTCTCTTAAAGAATCGTAATTTCCAAAACTTTGACGTATTTGTTTTTCTAGTTTTTAACGTGGGGTAATTTTCTCCCATTTTTGAAAAAAATGAAAAATAAAGTCATTTTTCTTACTTTTTTAGACCTACCTGTCAATCAGTTTCTTACAAAAACATCAAACATTTCTGAAAATAAATGGTGATAACATTACCTTACAATGTACCTCTTTAACATTTTCTAGATAATAAAAGGAATAATGATAATAAAATAATGATAACAATAATGACAATAATAATGATCATGATAATGATGATAATAATAATGATAATGATAATAATAATGATAATGATAATAATAATGATAATGATAATGATAATAATAATGATAATGATAATAATAACATTAACAATAATGATAATAATGATGATGAACATGGTAATGATAATGATAGTATAGCAATTGTAACAGTGATGATGATCATAATGATGGTAAAAATAATAATAATAATAATAATAATAATAACAGTAATAATAGCAATAATAATTCTCATAATAATAATAAAAGTAATAATAATAATAACAATAACAATTATAATGATAACCAAAAAGTAAAAGTTATGATAATGATAATGGTAATGACACCTATAATAACAATGGCAATGATAATAATAATTATGTTAATAATAAATAATGATAATACTGCTAACAATAAAAATGATAATAATAGTAATAATAATAATATTAATAATAATAATAATAATGAAATAATAATAAAAGTAGTAATGAGATTATAATAATTATAATAATTCCTAATACTGATAACAATAAAAATGATGTCAATGATAATAATAGTAATGTTAATAATAATTATTATTATTGTTATCCTTATTTTCAATATTATTATCAATTTTATTATTATCATTATCATCATATTAATGATAATAATGACAGGAATAACAATAGATATAATGACAATAATAATAATGATATCAGT
>NC_061839.1:11323916-11328916 GCF_019202785.1 Penaeus chinensis
CATTTCGTCTCCACTATCATGATCATTATGATTAACACGCGAAAAACATAGAAGTGATAAAAAGAAAAAGAAAATGAAGAAGAGGAAAAAGAAGAAAGGAGACAGAAAAGATTGCCCGCCTCCCATTTTCTATAATATCAACACTCACCAAGCCCCCCCACCCCCCCCCCCCTAAAAAGAAGACGATAATAATAAAATGGCTTGAGGACGTTTTCACACAGAAGGCGGCATGATTATGGAATTCAGAAGAAAGTAAAGCGCTTTGTTTACCCGACAATCATAGAAAACGGTAATGATAGCAGGTGGCGTTGTGTCCGGCCTAGGGTTCGAAAAGGTATTTTAATTGGTAGAATGGTGAGTAATACTATGGTGCTATGGTATGAGGGCATTGTTATTGGTGTTTGTAATGGTTGTTGGGGGATTATAATGAAGAGGATGTGAGATAACTATAAATTTGATGATTATTAGGATATTGATAACGGCGGTAGGGATAGTGTTGTGAAAAACATATCACAAAATATATTGTTTGTGTTAAATTGAGTATAGTTTTTTTTTATGTGATGTAAGTGTTTCACCAACAGCTGCACCGAATGAAATGCACCCTGTGGGGAAAAAAAAAATCAATCAATAAAATCCTATCCTCTTTTTAATGAACATTTCTTCAAGAAGACGTGAGGAACGAAAAAGAGGAGGAAGGAGGAAACGGCTGTATGGGAACTTTTTGGGGAGAAAGTCCATTGAGGAAACAGTTCACACTGTGCAAGAAAAGGTAGGGGCTTTCGGAAGTTGAGTACAGTGATATCAGTGCCGTTGTTTTTTTCTGATTCTGTCTGTCTGTCTGTCTGTCTCTCTCTCTCTCTCGCTCTCGCTTTCGCTCTCGCTCTCGCTCTCTCTCTCTTCCTGTTTCACAACATTAGTAGTTACCATAGATATAAAAAAAAAAAAAAAATCTCCCGTATTGCAGGTAATAATTGCATACAAGAAGGAATAGTGCATTGTGTCGCCGTGAGATAGGAAGTACTTATTTCCTATCTTTTTATGCGACTTTCACGCCATAAACTCCCATAAAGCGATTATTGCGTAATGATGAGTGAATTTATGCATTGCGTGTTCCAGGCCCATATCTCGAGAGCGAGGAGGAAGTAGCAGAAACCTTTAAAGAGAGATTATGCCTATCTATCTGTCTGTCTGTATGGCTGACGGTCTATTTGTTGATCTGCCAATCTCTTTGTTTATCTACCTGTAAGTCTATCTATCTATATATCTGCGAGTAAGGATATCTTTCTATCAGTCTGTCTATCTGTCGGTCTAGCTATCTATGTATCTGTCGGGCTATCTACCTATCTATCTTTTTATTTGTCTATCTATTTCGTTTTCCGTCTCCGCCACTTGCTCATTGCCTCTCCCCCGACTTCTTACGTAGTGAGTGCTCTTAAACACGCAATGCAGTAATCCATTCATGATTACGCAACAATCGCGATATGGGAGTTTATGACGTGAAAGTCACATAAAAAGACGAGAGAAAAATGTACTTCCTATCTCCTGGCGACACAATGTACTGTTGTTCTGTTCCTGTATACGTCCGGGTTTTGTTATTAACGTAAGGAGAAGGTTCGTTTTCTGATAGGGTCTCACGAGGAAAATAGAGAGAGAGAGAGAGAGAGAGAGAGAGAGAGAGAGAGAGAGAGAGAGAGAGAGAGAGAGAGAGAGAGAGAGAGAGAGAGAGAGAGGGGGGGGGGGTGAGAGAGAAGAAACGGGAGAGAGAAAGAGAGAGGGGAGGCAGGCAGTAATACAGACAGACAGACAGACAGAGAAAGAGAAAGGAGAGAAGGGAAGGAAAGAGAGAAACAAGTCACACATAGTTTACCCTCTTCTTAATAAAGTCCCTGCGTGGGCTCGCATATCACACACGCTAACAGATTAGGCTACGTACAGTACTTAAAACAGTACAGATATACAGAGGCAATCTTCATCCTGATTGATAAGTCCCTTACTTGGCTCACATAATCCTACACAGCATACATAATACATAATCTGTTTAGATATACAATTATGTTACTAAAGGAAATTATGTTACTAAAGGAAAGAATAAACCAAACTATCAAGGGAAATGTTTGTTATATTATGAGAGAGAGAGAGACAGAGAGAGAGAGAGAGAGAGAGAGAGAGACAGAGAGAGAGAGAGAGAGAGAGAGAGAGAGAGAGAGAGAGAGAGAGAGAGAGAGAGAGAGAGAGAGAGAGAGAGAGAGAGAGAGAGAGAGAGAGAGAGAGGCAGAGAGACACACAATCAGACAGACAGGCAGATACGAGAAGAGGGACGGAGGGGAAGGGGGTGAGTTGGCTAGGTGTGAAAGTCGTGTTCCGGGAGCGTCGAGACTGAAGATAAATTGCCCCTTCACAGCGCCTCCAGGCTGGGTGCTCGGGGAAACGCGTCGGGGATTTCAGTTTTGTGGTGATCAGACTGTTGCTGCTGATTCCGTGCTCGTGATGTTGCTTTCTGAAGCGATGGGGAGATGTTATACTATGTATTCGTCATTATTGTTTATTGATTCGTGCCATAGGTTTATGTTCATTTACTTTTTAATACCATTCAGAGATTTTCTTTGCGTTTCCAGGGTCAAGCGGGACGTCAATAAAACAAATCAGTACAACTCTACACAACATATGGTCTGTTCAAAGATTATGTTTTCGTAGATTTAAACTGGACTCCCTTAGGTTTTATAGGATCAGTTATTTTACTGACTTGTTTGCTTACATATATTTATGTCTACTTGTATGTATATTTGCGTGATGCGTGTCTGTGTAAGTGTCCCTGTGCTTGATTATTGTGAGACATATATATATATATATATATATATATATATATATATATATATATAAGTGTGTGTGTGTGTGTGTGTGTGTGTGTGTGTGTGTGTGTGTTGTGTGTATTGTGTGTTTGTGTGTGGTGATATGTGTGTGTGCGAGTGTGTGTATTTATGTTGGTTTGTATATACGAGTATATGTTGTGTAAAAGGAAAGGAAAACTTGAAAAATCTGTAGGAAAAAGTAAAAGATTAAAATTGTATACATCATGTGACAGCGAAATAAGAAGCCAAGGGATTTCGAGCGAGTGTTAATGATGAAACGGGATATTGCAATCTCCCTCAGGCAACATCATATTGTCCTTTGTTCTTCTGTTGGGTTTTTTTCGTATTCCTTTTTCATCTTCTTTTCAATTGATTCTGACCATTTCTGCCTCCATTATTTTGTACAATTACTTCTAGATTTTGAGGTAATGACACTGGTTTATCAGTGATTGATTGCGCTGGGTACTAATTAATATCAAATGTCATCTTCATCTAAACATTTTATCTGTTTATCAGTTTCGCATTTTCTTTTTCAAAACTCCCTTCTACATGTCACGATTCTGTCACTATCAGTTAATTGATAACCACTGATTGCTGTCTTATCGACAAACCTTGAACTTCAATTTCATGTCACTTATTACTACCCCTCTTTCTCTCTTCTAATACTTGCATGTCGTTGCTTCAAGGAACTTTCAGCATGCATAACCCCCCTCCCCCCACCCTGCTCCACATTCCCTTCTAGTTTCGATAAACACGGAGCAGCATCCTTCCCATGGATACTGCATCTCACTGACTCATCGTGGTTTTTTTCTCCCTCTCTGCACTTCACTTGCGATAGAATTCGACAGAACCCTTCTTTAACATTCATATTCTTATCTTCAATTAACTCGAGTTGATTTTCCTTTTGCTGTTATATACAAGTATAACTTCGCCTCAGTCGTCCCATAGATTATGTTGAAAAAAAAAAAAAACTTTTTTTACGATTATATGTAAGCTTACGACGTAATTTTTTTCTCTCCCTAAATATGGCCTCCGGAATAGCGAAAATGTTCGAGGCTCGAGTTGGCTTCTCTCTGCTTGTTCCACACAGCAATGCGAGTCATGGCCTACCGGGAAATCATGTAAGCATTCTTTTAATCTTCAAGTAGCTATACATATGCAAATTGATGTGTGGATTTTCTATTTTGGTGGAGAGGCAATGGTTTCTGGATTTTGTTAGTTTGTTACAGCTGCTGATCCGCAAGGAATGCGGACCAGGTTAAGAGGTCGATAAGATTTCATGGTCTCCTTTTGGCCATTTCATACCACCTGTCTCTCCCCCCCTCCCCCCCTCTCTCTCTCTCTCGCTCTCGCTCTCTCTCGTGCTCTCTCTCTATATAATATACATTATGTATATGTGTATATATATACATATATATATGTATATATATTTTCTCTATATATGTATATGCACACATATTTTTTTCCTCTCTCTCTCTGCCCCCCGCCCCCCACCCTCTCTCTATCTATCTTTCTCGTTCTACCGTCCCTCTTTTTCTCTGTCTGCCTCCCCCCCCCCCCCATTCTCTCACTTTCGCTCTCTCCCTTTCTCTCTCTCTCTCTCTCTCGTTCTCTCCCGTTCTCTCTCTCTCTCTCTCTCTCTGCACTCTTTCCCTTCTCCCTCCCCTTTCTCTCTCACAAACTCACACTTTCTCGTGCAATATAACATCACTGGCAATATATGAAACTGTCACTTTCCCATCCATGCTTAATTATACGCTCTGACAAAACCCCTCAAGTGATCTAGTCAATTGCCTACCGGTGGTCAACCCATGAATGCGTGAGGATTGTTAGGCAAACACATACCATCAATCCCCGTGCGGTGGTTTGTATGTGTGTGGGTTAGTGTGTTTAGTTTGTTTGTTTGGGTGTGTGTATTTCGTTTTTTTTTTTATTTCAGTCCCCGTGTAATGGTTTGTTTGTTTGTGTGTGTGTGTGTGTGTGTGTGTGTGTGTGTGTGTGTGTGGGTGGGTGGGTGGGTGGGTGGGTGTGTGTGTGTGTGTGTGTGTGTGTGTGTGTGTGTGTGTGTGTGTGTGTGTGTGTTTTTCATTTCAGGATTGTTTTCTCAGTTCAGAAACCTCATCCAAGGTAACACCAGTACAAAGGTAAAGT
>NC_061839.1:11343916-11346416 GCF_019202785.1 Penaeus chinensis
TCTCTCTCTCTCTCTCTCTCTCTCTCTCTCTCTCTCTCTCTCTCTCTCTCTCTCTCTCTCTCTCTCTCTTTTATATATATATATATATATATATATATATATATATATATATATATATATATATATATATATACATATATATAAATAAAGGAATTATCTGTGAAGCAACTGGTAAATTTGTGCATTGTGTTTTGGGTCCTTTCCGGCAGTTTCTAGGGAATCATTATTTTGCCATGACTTCATAGTGAAATCTTAGATGTTTTTTGTCGTATATATTTTAGTTATTGTATTTTTTGTGTGCATACATTTTCATTTTCATATTCTATAAGGCATCCATAGACTCATGAGTCCTGACCAATACATGGTAAGGCCCATACCCCCATGCTTCCTACCATAGGAACCTCTGTGTAAACTACTGCACAAATGCAGTAGTTTACACAGTATACTGCATACACTATTATTAATACATTAATTATTATTAACACATATACTTCTTATTTCTCCATATGGACTTCATAGAATTTTATTGCTACATAGACTACGTACTACTATAAACAAAATTTAGTATTATGCACTGTTTATTACTATAGAATATTTATTACTCCATACTGTGTTTGTTTGTATCAACACTAGATATGGCACTAGATACACACATTAATTATGATTTCAAACACACCCTATTTCTATATACCTTTATTGCAACGTGAACTTTTTATTACTACATGCACTTTTTATTTCAACACTATATATTATAACATACACTGATGCTATATACCAGGTCCATTATCTCTACCTGTGTATCTGTGGAACAGGTAATGAATGACAATTTCATTTATAGTATTGGTACCTGTCATAAGTAATCTAATCCTGCCTAATGAGTTTATCATTGCCAGTACTGACTTTTTCTTGGATACAGAAAACAGGAAAAACAGATTACCTGGTCTTTCACTGACTGTAAAGGGTGAGTGCCCAGATCGTCAAAATAATTCAGAAAGTGAAAAAGCTTTTTTTGAGCCATACTCTTCTCCACAGAGAAGAGTATGGTCTTAGTTAAAATCTGCACTGTAGAAGCAGATGATCAAAAAAGGGCTATGTGGGTTACCAGATTATAATCTGACGTGATGCACTTTCCATAGAAAACAATAGTTCATTTTAGAAAGTATTGCTACAAAAACATATATGCTATTCATAAAGATGCTCTTGGTAAAGTGTAACCCCTTTCTTCCAGGCAGAATTCAAAATCATCAGAGCATTTCTAGCTTTAGAAATTACTAACACACAAACGTAATTATACATCTAATTTCAATAAAAATAGGTATGTTAATGACAGACTTTGTAAGAGATATTCCCTTCTACATATGATCAAAGGAGCATACTTACAACAGAGAAACTGTCAGTAGATGAGACTTCCCAATTCAAAGGTAGACTTTTTTTTTGCATTACATACCAAAAAAAATCACTTATCAAATGAGAATTAAGGTCTGGTCATATATGGTGACAAAACAGGGATATTTACTAGATACTGATATATATCCTGGTAAGGATTCTGGCTTGGAATAAATAAATAAAATGGCAGACTGAGTTTAAGTGGTATAGTAGCAGAAAAAAAAACTTTGGACTGGTTCTGAAGGTAAGGGAACCAGTGGTCATGGATCATCGTTCTTTTTTCAAGGGCTCACTTATTTTCACATGTGAAGAGAAAAAGCATAGGAGTAGTGGCACTGTAAGGTTGTAGAGAAGAGGGATACCTGCTGATTTAATCAAAATAAGGTTAATTTTGGAAGATAAAAAGGGCATTCTAGTTGAAGGCACAGTGCATGATAGAAGAAGGTAAAATGTTTGGTTAAGTGTTGATGACTATGAAAAAGATGGAAAATATAAAGACATACAGGGAGATAAATTGAGGGAAGGCAATAAATGGTTTGACCATAGCTGTGCAGCAAATCCTTTTAATAAGACTATGTGACATTTTATTATAGTTAATAGCAGAATACCTTACAACTTGCAAAACAGACAAAATTTTGGCCTCGTGCAACTTTAGAGATAAAGTAATTGAGGGCATGCTTGAAGGGTATTTAAAATTAAAGGCCCAGTTTGAATGCAAGAGGTATAAATCCAGTTGGAAAATATACTCATTTTTATCCAAGGATCATATCGAGAAAGTGACTGTTGAAAATGACTGACTTTGTGTGTGTGTGTGTGTGTGTGTGTGTGTGTGTGTGTGTGTGTGTGTGTGTGTGTGTGTGTGTGTGTGTGTGTGTGTGTGTGTGTGTGTGTTTATATATATATTTATTATATATATACATATATTATATATATCTATTCAATATATTATATATATATTTTACATTATATATTAAATATATATTTTATATTATATATTATATATATATCTCATCTATATGATTATTTATATATATATATTTATTTATTTATATATAATATATACATATATACATATATATATATATATATATATATATATATATATATATATATA
>NC_061839.1:11363916-11376416 GCF_019202785.1 Penaeus chinensis
TGGAAAGGGGAATGCATCAAGACCTCCTTGTCTGTCTGTCTGCCTGCCTGCCTGCCTGCCTGCCTGTTGGTCTATCTGTCTGCTGTCTGCCCGATTTTGTCTCAAACGCGCTCAAAAAAAGAGAGAGAGAGAGAGAGAGAGAGAGAGAGAGAGAGAGAGAGAGAGAGAGAGAGAGAGAGAGAGAGAGAGAGAGAGAGAGAGAGGGAGGAGAAAAAACAAAAAAACACATGAACACGAATGTGTCTTCATGGATCTCCAATCAGACACACACCATATCCAGACTTGCCAATGCGTACGGCCTCTTTTCACATTCTCGCTAAAGGTATCTTACTTGCACGCAGTGGATTGCACCGCACGCACGCCACTAGAAATTGATCGATGCAAAGGAGATTAACCTTGACCTCGACAGCCAGCGGTGCCACGACTCGCCTCCGCATCACCGGCGAGGGACAGGAGAAGGGAGGGGAGGGGAGGGGAGGTAAGGGGAGGTAAGGGAGGGAGGGAGGGAGGGAGGGAGGGAGTGGAGGGGAGGAGTAAAGGAGAGGAAGGTGGTTGATAGGGGAAATCTCCCTCTATCACCTACTCCTCCACACCTCCCCCCCCCTCTCTCTCTCTCTCCCCTCCCTCCCCTCTCCTCTCCCACCCTCCCTTCCTCCTCCCTCCCTCCCTCCCTCCCTCCCTCCCTCCCTCCCTCCCTCCCTCCCTCCCTCCCTCCCTCCCACCGACTCTCCCTCTCATTCTTCCTCTCATTCTCCGTCTACCTGTCTCTCTCCCTGACCCCCTCTCTCTTTGAGTGGTTTATATGCTCATAGGGATATAGATAGAGGATAGAAAAAGAATAGGAAAGCAAAGAGTGAAAGAAAAGGGAAAGTGCAAGCCGCTCTAATTACCTAGATGGACTGACAACAATTTTTCTTCAACAGCAGTTAAGGTAATTGCTTTCCCTCCTTCCCACCAAGCCAGCCTGTTTGGTGTAACACGAGTTTATTACGGAGGCGTGTGTTGGCCGATCATTTTCCCTATTAGACAAACAAAGGGGAGGAAACAAGCAGAAAATCGGAAAGCACGTGGAAGAAGATACACAGGAAAGGCTAGTCGGCTTGTGGAAGATTATTTGTCACAGGAGGTTGAGGGTTGGATATTTTACGGCACGTGTTGATAGGATGGGAATTAAGATGTTTTAATGGGGAGGGTTGTAGATAAGACAAGGGGGGCGGTGTCCTATTGAGTGAGGGCCAAGTAGACGCTCTGTGGGAACATCAGGGGTCTGGGGTCGCGTTACAGGTGTCCTCACTCGTACCTCGACTGGTTTGTTTAGCTCCCCGCCTCTCTATCCTCTTCCGTCTCCTTTTCCCTCTTTCAGACCCGGCTTCCTTCTCGCCTCTCCTCATCTCCCTGCGCATCTCTCATCTGTTCATCTTCTACTTTCTCCTTAAACCCACTTCTGCTTCCCCTCACCCCCCTTTCGTCTTTCCGGTTTCCCTCTCATTTCCCCTCTCCTCTCTTATCCCTCTTCGACCTCCCCTCTCTCCTTTCCCTTCCTACTCTTTTTCCTCCTTATGTTCCTGATCCCAAATCTCTCGTTTTCTTTTTCTTTCGTCTTCTAGTTTTCCCCTCCTCCTAAATCACTGATGGTCGATTTTGTAGTATCTTCTCTTTCCTCATCTTATACCATGTAATTTTTACTTGATATTATTTTCTGTTTTATTCTCTTGTGGGCATATGCGAACGTCTATCATAGGAGCACATTTTCCCATTATTTATGTGTCGGTAAAAACAGAGAGAAGAAAATTATTTTTTAAAATGCATACCAGAGCCTTGGGGAATAAATACTTAGCTTCACGTGATGACATCAGTTTCTGCTTTGTTTTGGGAGTTGAGAAAGGCGGGAAGGGCGTCAGCTCTGTGTGCTTTCTCTTTCTCTCTTTCGCTCGTATTCTCCCATTATATATTTCCCTTTTTTCCATTTCTATTTTAGTTTTATCTTTCTTTCTCTGTGTCTCATTCTGTTCTTGGTTTCTCTCCCTCTCTTTTCTCGCTCCACCTCTCCTCGTTTCTCCTTTTATTGCCAGTCCTTTACCTGCTCTTCCTTCTCTCTAAGCTAGCCCTCCCCTGCCCCTGTGTCTTCCTCTGCCCTCCTATTATCCCCTTTCTCTCTTTCTTCCCCTCACCCTGTCCCTTCCCCACTTCCTCTCCCTTTCCCTTTCCCTTTCCCTTTCCATTTCCCTTTCTCTCTTCATCTCCCTTCCCCTCTCATTTCCCTTCTTCCTCTCCCTCTCCTTTCCCCTCTTCCTCTCTCTCTTCTTCTCCCTTCCCCTCTCCCTCTCCTCCCTTCCCCTCTCCCACTCCCTTTCCCTCACCCCCCCCCCTTCACTCACGGAGCGGACTGCCTGTCTAAAAGCAATCACGGCTTTGTTTTTAATTTGTGCTTGTGCGGCCTTCTCGGTGATTGTCAAAGCACGCCATGGCTCCCTTGCAGTATTAACTTTTTCTTTTCTTTTTTTCTTTTCCTTCTCTTTCTCTTTCTCTCTCTTTTTTTTTTTTTTTTTTTTCTTTTTTCTTTTTCTTGGATGTCACGAGAACAGATATGTTGAACGTGTTTGCGAGCAGATGTTTTTTGCCCTTAAATGTTTGGTGCATTTTATAACATTTGTTGTTTTTGTTGTTATTGTTGTTAATCTTCGTTTTATCATGATTATATTGATTCCGACCATCATCGTTATTATCATTTATTGTTTTGTTGTTGTTAGTATTTTTATTATGGCCATCATTATTATTACTGTTATCTTTTATTTTTTTTATTATCTTCATCATCATCATCTTTGTAGTTATTATTATTAGTGTTGCTATTACTATTACTATTACAATTACGTTTATTATCATCATCATCATCATCATCGTTATCATTATTATTCTTATGATGTTTATATTTATGTTTATGATTACCATTATTATCATTATTACTCATATTATTGTTGGTATCTCCAGCATCATCTTTGCTCTTATAGCAATCATAGTAATCATTATTATCAGTAGAAACGTTGTGTATTTGCTCTTCCTTTTTCTCGTTCAGTTCAAAACGAAGAGATCGAGTCATCTTTCGAGTTACTGGCGGGTCGTTTTCTGCACCGTTTATTTGATCCATTTCTTGCATAACATCATCAAGTCGATGATCGGCCTTTTACGGTCCGATAAAAGTCACGGTAAATGTCATAAGCAGACGCCAGGACGACTGCGGGGATGCCGCCCACGCTGCGCGAACATGGGCGGGTGGGTGGGTGGGGGAAAGGGTGGGCGTGGAGATTGCGCTTCATCGACGGTGTAGAACCTTTACGTGTTATTGTTGTACAAGATTTCGTATGAAAGTGAAAGTTTCTTTTTATGAAATATAAACGTGTCTAATTGTTTTTATTTAAAGATTATTCGGGGACACATGCGCGTGACGCACGCACACGCACACGCACGCACGCACGCACGCACGCACGCACGCACGCACGCACGCACGCACGCACACACACACACACACACACACACACACACACACACACACACACACACACACACACACACACACACACACACACACACACACACACACACACGAAGTTTCCACCCGAAAGACTCAAGGCCGAACCCACGAAAGAGCGGTGGATGGAAGGGTGTGGCCAGTGGAGCGAATATATGTCCGAAAGAGGGAGGAAGAGAGAGAAGAAAGATATATAAATAAACATACAGACATCGCAACGGCTCTGCATGTTAATTAAAGGCTCGTGTCGAATATAAGGATTCACGCGGGATTAGTTGCGCGTCGAGGAGTGTCTCCAACTCCGTTCATCTCCATTATGCATGAGATTAAGAGGTGATGTTGCCTTGCAAATTTGTATCAGTTATAGAATGTTTGGGTCATGGGAAAGCGTCGACTAAGTTGCACGGTTGCATGACAAATGAGATTTAAATTGTTACTTCATGCATTATGAGGACATTCTTGGTGTATTCCTCTCGATGTTTGCATAATGGATTTTGTTTATTGTAAGAAAGTAAATGTTGCCGAGACCGGTCAGTTTCCATGCCGCTCTTTCGCGTGGGAAATCCCCTTATAAATTCTTCCAGTGTGGATTACCTGAAGATGAATATATTAACATTTAAGTATATAAGGCACTTCAGGCTAATTCCACGAATTTCTGAATTTCTCAGTAGCTTTCCTTTCTCTTGCTGATAAGGGCAGTTTTTTAATTACATTATTTTTTGAAGATAGTATCCGCATGTATAATTGGGTGATTATACATGCGGATGGGTAGGCCTACCTCGCATACTTCTATATATTTTACCAGCTTTGGTAATCCAAGAATAGTAGAAGAGATAAGATAAATGGAATAGAAATCTAACAAACAAAAAAATTAAAAAAAAAATGTAATTAACGATAAAGTGTGGAAGATTGGCTCGAACAATACAATATATATTTATACACGTGCAAAGATTATGACATTTCCAAGGTTCTCTCTGCGGTCGAAGTCAGTGATGTGTCTCCAGAGGTGAAACGCGGGTTCTCTGCAATAGATGTCGCCACAGTCAGCGTGGTTTGTGCAGTGAGCCAAATAGATGGACAGAGACGAGCGAATCCTAGACCGCGTGTGTGGAAGTTAGCTGCTTAGGGTAAATGCTGAAATGGAGGACCGAAATGTAAAGGAATTGTATTTTATTGCAGAGGGATCGTCGTGCGGAAGGGGTATGCTGGCTAACTGGAGATATGTTGTCATTTTGATTGTCCTTTGGTCAGTGTCCGTCTTCATCTACCTTGGTCGAAACTGCATCACAATTCGTAGACACACACGTGCACACGCACGCGCACGCACATATTTATATATGTATATATCATATATTTTTTATATATATTCATATATATATGAATATGTATATGAATATACATACATATATATATATATATTTATATTCCTATGGTAGGAAAAAAATTGCAAAAACTATATTTATTGGAAATAAGATTTTGTATCGTGAGTTTTTCTATCGACAGGGAAAAGTGTTTTTATCATTCATATATTCATATATATATATATATATATATATATATATATATATATATATATATATGGTGCACACCAATAAATTGACCACGCATGCAAGTTACCCGTGAAGTTAGCATCCCTGTCCAAAAGGTATCATTAGGCCTAGCCAATCGTGTGGCCATCGGTTGCCAGGTGAGCTGCGCCGTGACATCCTGCCTTGCGTCACGGCGGTCACGCGTCGCCTCCCCGGACGACGCCTCGCTTGCCCGCTCACGCCGGCTAGCCTCGCTCTTGTTGCTTTCCTTTGCCTCGCTTTTGGCGCTCTTCTCCCCCGTCTTTTGCTGGCAGTTCTTGTTCTTTGTCATGGTAATACACTCTTCCGTGTAGATACCATGGTAGAAAAGCCAACAATGCAAAAACTGAGGATGGAATCCAAGTGGATTTCGAAACTGTTTTCCCATTTTCAATAAATCTAGTTTTTGCATTGTGGGTTTATCTGCCATAAATACACACACACACACACACACACACACACACACACACACACACACACACACACACACACACACACACACACACACACACACACACACGTACGACTATTATTGTTCTGTACGATTGCGAATATTTTTTTATTGATAAAACCTTAATTATAATTCATGTAATCCTAGAGACTATTACATCTTACATGACCGAAACAAATATAAAATACCATTTACTAATCGTGTATGTATATGTATAGCTATTTCTCTATCTGTATCTATACATCTCCAAACACACTCGCACTCGCTCTCACACTCATACACATACATACTACACTCACTCATACCCACACTACACTCACACATACGCCCGTTATCTCTCTTATTATTCTACTAAACGTCCTAAGTCTGACGACTCACGACGCCCCTCGTCCAGGGGCCGACCCGACGATTCCTCGATTTTTGTTAATTACTCTGCCGTGATGTGCTCCGCGGCTCGCTGGGCGCAGACAATAACTCTGTCTTGACTTGCGATGAATAGCATTTGAAGTGGTATTGAGCTGAAAGGGCGAGGAGTGAAGGGAAGGAAGGGAAGGGAAGGGTGCAAGGGGTTTTGTTAACGTCGGCGGGAAGGGGGGGGGGGGAGTGGAGGGGGCAGGGACAGGGAGGGAGGAGGATAGGTGTGGTTTTTGTCCTTTTTATTTTGAGTGACTGCATTTTATTTTCGTTTTCGTGCTCTTCTTTTTTGAGAATTTATTTTTCTTGACGTTTTCCAATGGTTTTGTCATTTATACTTAACGCTTTCTCAGGGGACAAAAGGTAACGAACGTATAAGCTGTATACACGAGAGTAACTTAACCCAATCGACACGAATGGGAAGAATACATGTCATGTCCACTGTAATATAAGTTTATTTATTGCATTTACACATAGATGACTCTACAAGTGCTTAATCACCAAGGAGTCAGTTATTAGTTTTACCTATCTCATCTGTTTACCCTTTTCCTTGACTTTTGGAAAGGGTCTTTTGTATTATTTCGTCTTTTTAAAAGTTACCAAGATTTTAATAACAATTTAATAATTATAACATCAATAACAATAATAACAGTATCGATACCAATTGTATCAACAGGAAAAACACATTTTCTCGCCAATTCAAGGAATGGGGAAATCAGGATCGGTAATTAGGGCCTACTGATAGACTCCTTGATGGCGGAGCAAAAGTGGAGCCATCTGTATGTAACAAAATTCACACACAAAAAAAAAAAAAAAATAATAATAATAAATGCAGGGGACAGAATATAAATCCACTTTCGTTCCTTCTAAGCTGCAGCATGTTAGGGCGGAAAACATTGTCCGCAATTGAAAAAGAGAGATCCCATGACACGTTTAGAGGGCAGATTGCGTCCCGAAGCTCAACTCCCGCCATTTTTCTCGTAAGTGTTAGTTGCCGTCCGCCATTAATCTCCCAAATGGCAGCGTCGCGCCGGAAACTCGGGGGATGGGATCGTATTTGTCAAAATTATATTGGCTAGAGAAACGATGATCGAAGTAATAAACCCGGGAAGAGACTAAGAGTGAAAATATTTACCGTGGAAATCCTTTTGCGCTTCTCGAGGGTCTTTTGTCTTCATTTTCTTTTTTCTTTCTTCCCTTTTTCATTTTCATTCGAGAAAAATAACCATTTTCTGTCGGAAATTTCTCATTTCCTCTTCATTTGTTTCTTCTAGTCTTGACGATTAAGTAAATTTGCACAGGTTATCTTCTAACAATGGTATATGAAAAAAAATATAAGTACACGTGCAGGTTGACAAAATCACCTTATTAAATAGCAGTTGCAGAAGTACCCCTAAAGACTTTAGGATGTCGAACTTGCTTGTTATTGTGACTTTTATTTATAATTGTTCAAAGACGAAGCTTCTAAGATTTATAAACTAAGTCCTAATGAAAAGGGGATGTAACCACAAGATCATTAAGAAAGGGACTCCAAACACTAATGAAGTAATTTAGCGCTAGGGAGAGTGGATTCCGCTAATTTAAGAGCGAAATGGACAACGACTCGGTGACACCATGGCAGTAATTAAGATATATGCCGGACACGTGTCTGGTTTGAATGACATATTATGAACGAAACCTTATACATGCATGTATATAGAAACTATCCCCCCTGGTCAGTCTGTTTTAATTGACTAGTTTATCTTTAGCCTGTCAATTGCGTGTATGCAAATTTCCAGGCACCTCACAATTGATAAAGTTATCGTCTCTTCTCAACACTCATCTTAAATATTTATTGTTGGGTTCCAGGTACGTTTGATGGTCCTCGATGGTATGTGAGCAGCCCGACAGGTAGAGAGGCAGATGCGGAGCCCAAGGTAAGTGTGTGGGTCCGGGATGGCAGGTGTCAGGATCCAGGTAGGGTCGGTGACTGTCTGACCCGGGGGAGAAGGGGGGGGGGGAGTGGCTGTGGTCACGTGGTAGCTGGCAGGCTGATGGATTCTGGTTCATTTGTTTTTTTCGTTGTCGTTGTTGTTAGCGTTGTTAGTGCCGCTGTCATCGGTATGGATAGTGTTCTAAGGTATTTTCACTTTTTGGTGGCCCGTATCACATCCCTTGTCTTTCTATTTCCAAGTCGTGTTCACTGGTGCCTGCCCTTGCGTGCTCGACATGGTCTCGGGAAATAAGATTTGGTAAACGCGGTTCGCGATTAAGATACTTTGTGGATTCACGTTCATCGGTTAGATTTCAAGATGGCCCTTTTTCCTCCTCCTCTTCTTCCTATTCTTTCTTCTTCTTTTTCTTCTCCTTCTCCGCATTTTCCTCCTCCTCCTCCCCCTCCTCCTCCTCCTCCTCCTCCTCCTCCTCCTCCTCCTCCTCCTCCTCCTCCTCCTCCTCCCCCTCCCACTTCTGCTTCTCCTCCCCCTCCCACTTCTCCTCCCCCTCCCACTTCTGCTCCTCCTCCTCCTCCTCCTCCTCCTCCTCCTACTCCTCCTCCTCCTCCTCCTCCTCCTCCTCCCCCTCCTCCCCCTCCTCCCCCTCCCACTTCTGCTCCTCCTCCTCCTCCTCCTCCTCCTCCTCCTCCCCCTCCCACTTCTGCTTCTCCTCCCCCTCCCATTTCTGCTCCTCCTCCTCCTCCTCCTGTTGCTGGGGACTTCCAACTGTTTCTTGGACTTTCGTGCGTTGGAAGCGATATCGGTTTCAGAAGTAATGACTTTTGCCGAGTGTTTTCGATTGCCAACTGGAAGGACCCGTCCGCCCTTGCCGCGTCCGCTCCAAGCACCGCCGGGGTGGGTTATCCTTGTTGGATTGTGGGGGGGGAGGTGGTGGAGCTGGAGATGGGGGTTTCGGTGGAGGTGGCGGTGGTATTGGAGATAGTGGTGGCGTGGTGTTGGAGATAGTGGTGGCGTGGTGTTGGAGATAGTGGTGGCGTGGTGTTGGAGATAGTGGTGGCGTGGTGTTGGCGCTAGCGACTGTGGTGTGACGGTTGCTGAAAACGATCGTGGTTGGTGTTGGAGGCGGTGTGGGAAGTGGCTGTGTTGGCGACGGGGGCTGTGAGTCACCTTCCATCAGGTGGTCGAGTCGCCGCGGAACCAGCAGGTGGCGTCGTAATCTTAATTGGTGCGCGTAATGCGAAGCAAACAAAGAAAAATTTAGCATTCAGGCTTCGCGTGACGGAAGAAGGTTGAACGGCCCTGAGTCGGGACGGAGGAGCGGGTTGGAAAGTCGGAGGGGGTAAAGGGGAGGGGGGGCGTTGCGTTTTATTTGCGGTTGATTGCCTTAATGAAGTTTAATTAAGGCAGGATTAAGCTGTAGTCACGAAAAGAGTGAGCAACAGCTTGTGCGCGTCATTACATCTGCGTATTGAACAACCGAGCATGCACCGGCGTGTGTGTAGAGGTTATCCAGGAGACCCGAGTGACCGCAGAAAACTCGAAAACTAGAAAATCACCCCCCTGCCCCCCCCCCCCACACACACACACACACATTGACCGCAGGCCGCAGTCGTGACCTTGAGGAAGTGCGTCACGACGTTTTTGTTGTTGCACGCTGACCCCACGCTGTTTCCTCCGGTGGCGTCGACGCGCATTCGCGAATATCCCTTCTCCTGAACGTACCCTGGAATTACGTCGGTGTTGATATTGTGATTATGCTCAGTGGCGGCGGCGATAATTATTGTTTCACTGTGTTGTTGTAGTTCTCTCCCTTCTCTTCCTTTTTCAGTTTTATTATTTTTGTTGACGTTGTTATTGTATTGTTATTTTCCCTCTCAAATATTTTTGTTATGGTATCTTCTATTCTTTTTATTCCTTTACCTTGTATTTAAGTTGTTATTTTGTCTCCCTCTTTGCTGCTTTTCAAGTTACGGGTGTTATCTTCCCTGGGTTTTAAGTTGCTTTTGTTTTCTTACGTTCCTTGGTTTTTGGGTAATTTCTTGTGTCTTCCATTTCCTTTTTTTCCCCTCTGTTATCCCTTTCTAAACTGTTATGTTCTCTCTTCCCTTGCTTTTGTTAATTTATTTTTAATTTCATCTGTTTTAAGCTCCCAATATTAAGCCATTTTGCTCATGGGGATGTAGGCCTCTGCTACTATAATTGCCCGTGCTTTAATGCCTCTGCACATCGTCATTTACAAAATTCAGAATAGTAATTAGAATCAAATGAAGTTGTAAACATAACGAGAGTTTAAATATGATACATGAGATCGTTTGCTTGTTCATCCTCATTTACTTTTATTTTTGTCTTTGCTTTTTTTTTTTCCTTACTTTTTTTTGTTTTCTTTGCTTTTTCTTTTTCTTCTCTCACAATTGTTCTTCTTCTTCTTCTTCTTCCTCCTCTTCTTCCTTTTCCTCTTCTTCCTCCTCTTCTTCTTCCTTTTCCTCTTCCTTTTCCTCTTCTTCTTCCTCTTCTACTACTACTACTTCTCCTTTCTTTAAAAAAAAACTGATGACAGAGTTCAGAAGGCCGAATCGTGAGGGAAAAGTCCGGAGGAAGACTTTCGTTTGAGATTATGCGAGAGTTTGCATGCAAATGACAAGTAAAAGGGTGATTTCTGTTTTATTTTCTGGCTTCTTTTTTTTTCGTCTTTTTATTTAATGTATTTTTGATGGTACGGGCATTATCTTTCGCTCATTTATTCTCTGCCACTGTGTTTGTCTCTGCTTTCCAGTCTTCGTCAGTCAGTTTGTCTGCTTGTCTCTCTCTCTCCTCCTCCTCCTCCTCCTCCTCCTCCTCCTCCTCCTCCTCCTCCTACTCCATTCTCTTCTCCTCTTCTTCCTCCCCCTCCTCCTCCTCCTCCTCCTCCTCCTCCTCCTCCTCCTCCTCCTCCTCCTCCTCCTCTTCCTCCTCCTCCATTCTCCTCCATTCTCTTCTCCTCTTCTTCCTCCTGCTATTCCTCCTCCTTCCTTCTCTTCCTCTTCATCTTCTTTCTCCTACACCTCTTTATCCTCCTCCTCCTCCTCCTCCTCCTCCTCCTCCTCCTTCTTCTCACTCTCTTCTCCCTCCCTCTTCCTTCTTCTTCCTCCTCCTCCTCCTAATCCTAATCCTCATAATCCTTTTAATCCTCATTCTCTTCTCTTTCCCTCCCCCCTTTTCCTATTCCTCTTCCTTCATCCCTTCTACTCCGCCTTCTTCTATTCCTCCTTCTCTTCCTCTTCTTTCTCCTCCTCCTCCTCCTCCTCCTTCTCTTCCTCTTTCTCCTTCTCCTTCTCCTTCTCCTCCTCCTCCTCCTCCTTCTCTTCCTCTTTCTCCTCCTCCTCCTACTCTTCCTCTTTCTCCTCCTCCTCCTCCTCCTCTTTCTCTTCCTCTTTCTCCTCCTCCTCCTTCTCCTTCTCTTCCTCTTTCTCCTCCTCCTCCTCCTTCTCCTCCTCCTTCTCCTTCTCTTCCTCTTTCTCTTCCTCCTCCTTCTTCTCTTCCTCTTTTTCCTCCTCCTCCTCCTCCTCCTCCTTCTCCTTCTCTTCCTCTTTCTCCTCCTCCTCCTTTTCCTCTTCCTATTTCATTTTTCCTCCTCCTCCTCCTCCTTCTCCTTCTCTTTTTTCTCCTCCTCCTCCTTCTTCTCCTTCTCTTCTTTCTCCTCCTCCTCCTCCTCCTCCTCCTTTTCTCTTTCTCATTCTCTTCTCCTTCCCTCTTCCCTCCTCCTCCTCCTTTTTCTCTTTCTCATTCTCTTCTCCTTCCCTCTTCCCTCCTCCTCCTCTTCCTTTTCATTTTCTTCTCCCTCCCTCTTCCCTTCCCCTCCTCCTCTTCCTCTTCCTTCTCATTCTCTTCTCCCTCCCTCCTCTCCTCCCCCCCTCCTCGCTCCTCCCCCCCTCCTCGCTCCTCCCCCCTCTTCGCTCCTCCCCCCTCCTCTCTCCTCCCCCCTCCTCTCTCCTCCCCCCTCCTCTCTCCTCCCTCCCTTCCTCCCTCCCTCCCTTCCTCCCCTCTCCTCCCCCCTCCTCGCTCCTCCCCCCCTCCTCGCTCCTCCCCCCCTCCTCACTCCTCCCCCCCCTCCTCGCTCCTCCCCCCCCTCCTCCCTCCCTCCCTTCCTTCCTCCCCTCTCCTCCCCCCTCCTCCCTCCCTCCCTTCCTCCCCTCTCCTCCCCTCTCCTCTCTCCTTCCCTTTTCTGCTCTTGCATCTGAGGCGTTTTAAGGCGACGCGCCATTAATATTATTCTCTCTATCGTTACGTGTGTGCACTTGTGTTTCCCTTCCTCTCATTAATCCCCGCGTTCCTGTGGTCCCCGCCTGGTCTCGTCATCAATTACGGCGATGCTTATCTTGATAAAAATGAAAATAACAGTTTGTACATTTCAACAACACATGGCGTGGAGATGGCGGTGGCGTGACCTGACCCTCGGTGTGTGAGCGGCACAGCGCGCTTTCGCCTGCGCTGCTTGTCGTGCCGCCTTGCAACGCGCGCGCGCGCACACCCACGTATATCGATATACACGCACATTGGCATTCACACGCACATATACATACGAACACATAGACATACGCACACATAGACATATGCACACACATAGACAT
>NC_061839.1:11383916-11393916 GCF_019202785.1 Penaeus chinensis
ATCAGAAATACAGGACAGGTAGTGAGTATTCCCTTCACTAAATTTCGTAAGTGTTAGCGACGGCGATGAACTGTTTTCGCCAGTATTGAATGAAAATACCGAATGACGAGAAAAAAAATCTTGGGAGATTTTAGATTTTGCTCAGGATGACTGGTTTGCGGGGTTGCAACGTTTTCTCAATAGTATTTATGATGATGTAGTTTACAGCGATCATTCACTCTCACTCACACTCATCCACACGTATATACTCGAAGAGACATACGTAGCACCCGCTCATAGCACACACATACACGCATCAGATACATGTCAGAGCTTCCGAACTTGAGGATTGTCGAGAGAGTGACGCCAAGGTTTGTTGACACGCGAGTCTCACGCCCTTCCTCCCGCCACTCTCTTCAGCTTAGCCCTGCAAGGTGGTAAGGGGATCACGATCGAAATAAGGCGTGGGCGTAGACGTGGGCGTTGCGCGTTTTGGATTGGTGACGGAAATGGGGTAGCCTGCATAGCTTATGTCGGGAAACTGGCATAAGCTGTAATTTTCTTTCTTTTATCGCAACTTCATGGGATGTAAAATCGCATCGGGAGTGCATGCGGCTGGGATAGATTGTCGCACTCTTGTAAACAATGGCCTTTGGAGGTGTTGATGGGAAGGTGAGGCAGGGTTATCATTTTCCCACGCCTCGCCTTTCGTTTCCCAGAGGCCGTTAGTATGACAAATTGTAAACATCATACTGCCTACATGCTTTTCTCGGAACCTCGGGTGTAGTATGTAAACTTGATCACCTTGGCGATGGGAATTCCGTACAGCAGTGTGCGAGTATGATAGCGAAGGCCTCATGTTATGCTGGGTACACACGGCAACCACAAATCGAGAATCTGATACCGCTTTGTGTCGGTGGGTAAGAAGAGTACATATCGAAGGTCGATTACCTTTTTTCTCTCTCTTTTTCGTATTCGACGACACTCACGGTGTCTTATTCGCGTAGAGAATTGAAAAGGCAGTTAGAAAGTAAGAATGACACCCAAGATATCATACCTGAAAACCACAGTTACTGTTTGTTTTTTCCTCTTTATATTTGGTTAATTACAGAACCCACCTAGAATTTTCTTTCCAGCAACTGGAGATAATGAGATAATCAAATCAACACTAACAACCTCATTAGTAATTAGACACCGCATCAACATACAGCAAGACTCTCATTAGACTGATTCCCGTTCTCATTAAGCAAGTCAAGTAAGGGGTCCGTGATTTAGGGCGCGGGTGAGTCCATCGCCGCAGGAATCACCATACGAATCCCCTCATCTCCACCACCTGGGGACGCGCTACACGGTGGTTTCTCGCTGGTGTTTTCTCCCATTTTTTTTCGTCGGTGGGTCGTGTCTGTTTTATTCATTTCGCGATTTTCTTTTTTCTGTGTGCGTTTGATGGGTATTGGTGGTCATCTTCCTGTCTGCGTTGGGATTTAGGGGTTTTGGTGTGTTTCCGTGTGCATTGTGTTATCGAATTTTGGCCTATGTGGATGTTATGGTCGATTTGTTATTGTTCTTTAAGTCGTTATCCAAGTGAAAGTCACTGAAGATATGGATTTTTATGGCAATTTTTGGCTTCTTGTGTAATACAGGCTCAGAATGTAATACTGTTGGAAAAGGAGATCGAAAAATCAATATTTAATCGTGTATTATTATATGAAGCATCAAAAATGAAGAGTTTTGAAAATTCGACAGTTAAATTCTGACAGATTGTGAGTCAGATGGAGCAACGTCGCTTGTTCGTGTTGTTCCAAAAGGCTCTAATCATCATTTGTTGTCTTATTCCCTGTGGCGATCCGATTTCAACGCCAGCCTTTGAAAGCTTTTATCAGTGGGAATTTCCTCATACATAACCAGCAATTCCTCAAAACGGGTCCGTGCACTCGTGACAGTTATTGCTGGGTATCACTCGACCTGTCCTGGAACAGTTTCTTAACCAAACAGAAACTCAACACCGGTCTTTGTCATTGCAGAGCACACTGATCAATAGAAAGGACGTATGCGCTAGAGAGTGTTGTTGCCGGGCGATACATGTCCGAAAAAAGCGTGATTTAAGAGCAGTACGAATGATACGTTCTATCGTTCACCGAGTCTTCCGGAAATAGAATTCTCCGAGCATTTCATACGCTCTCCCGTGTTGCAGGCGAAGGCGAGGTGGCGCATTACCTTCTTAATTGTCTGCAATTCCTTCTAATTGTCTTGTGTACTGGGGGGTCACGGGCAAATGCAGCTTGCTATTCCAGTCCCGTTGAATTTCGGCGCTGGAAGCCTGCGATGTTGACGACCTTACTAGCCAGAACAGGAAATAGAGATCTTGATATTTTTTCCAGGAAGCGCTGACTGCTGGAATTTCTGCCGTAAGTCTTCTCCGGCAGACAGGCAGCTATTAAAAGTGTGCTAGGGTGGGGGGGGAGGTTGGAGGCTCGAGATGCTGCTCTCATATCGCCGACGTGAAGGATGTATTGTTTGTGCGCGGTTTCAGGAATTGCGCTGTAAACCATCAGGCTATTTGCGAGAGTCTACGAGAGGAGTTCGCGTTGGGATATTGGTCCGAGGATTTGCTTGGGTGTGTTTCCACTGGACGTCGGGCCGGTGATTGGAGGGCATCTCTGGGGGAAGGCTGTTCGCTGTTCAGGGACTCCTGTCTGACGAAGCACCGCATGTGTACTTCTGTTTGTATGACAACCGTACGTACATATACCCCCCCCCCCCACACACACATACACACACAAACATACACATATTTTTATCATCACTGTCACATGTTTCCAATTTGATATTATCGTTTATCAAACGAAGTAAGTAAATTTCTGTGCTTATCGCCGTTGTAAAAATAAAAAGTAGATATTGTTGATAAAAATATTTGTATTGCTCCTTTGCCCTTCAACAGGAAGCACCACATCTCTCTGATTCTTTCACAGAAGGAAAAACGTCTTAAATATTCTGACTCGAAGCACGTGGTGGTAATTTGCTCTCGCGAATTTTGCAAAAGAAAGACGACCAATGGTGTTGCTTCTGACTTTTTTCGCAACTTGTTTTTTTTGTTCTGTTTATGTATTAGCTTATTGATTTATTTTGATTTGGTTTGCTATTCATATATTCCCTGAAAAATTAAAGGAAATTTTATCGTGATATTTCGCAAAAAAAAAACACAGCAAGAACAATAGAAGAATTGCTACGGATGCAATGTATGGGCGTCGCTTCTTTGTTATGAAGAACAAGATATGTATTATGAGAAGGTCAATTATGAGATTAAATGTTTAAACACTTGTATTTGTTTCACTGTAAGGGGAAGTTAGGTCCTTATATCATTGGCAGCTCCATATCATTTTTGAAGAAAAAGGGGAAAATGGAGAGGAAGATGCGAAAAAGAGGAGGTGAGGAATGAAATGAAGAGAAAATAATAATTATAAAAGAAATAAACTTGATGTTCTTCACCTTCTCGGTAAGCATAGGACAAATTGAAACCTCACTAGCCAGGTGTTGATTGGTCCGGTAACTTCAGTGGTCCGGAACATTGATTTGAATTCGGCGGCTGTTAATTTGCATGGCCGCCGCTTCGTCAGCTGGAACATCACCGCCTCTTATCATATACGTCAAACACAGTAGCTATGAATTAAGTCTTGATAATACTGCTAAATACCTGATAATGTAGCGATACCAGTTGTGCATTAGATTATAAAAAAAAAAAAAAAAATGTTTTTCCCACTGGAACCCGAAACTTCACTTTCCCGGAAAATCCCCAGCTTGTCGGACTACTGAGTCTCAACCTGTTACTTCCAAGCAAAGTCGACATTAAGACTTTGCTTGCAAGCTCCCTTTCTTGCCGGCGAGGAAGCAAGATGACGAAAAACGGCGCGGGAGATAATTCATATCGTTATTGAGAAGACTCATCCTCGTGGAACTCTCATTAGGGAAGTGTCTCGTCAAATGGATTGATGGCATTCCTCGGGGTAATTATATATTCCGCATTACATTAATTACCCACACTGCAACCCGGTCGTATTTGATAAGCAAAACACGAGGAGCGAAGAAAAGGGAATGAGGGGCGTGGTTATGAAGAGGATAAGAGTGGTGATGATGATGATGATAACTATTAGTAATAGCAGTAAGGAAGAAGAAAATAAAGGCAGAAAAGTAAAGGAAAAGGGAAAGGTTGCGAGGACTACAAAGCTCTTTAATGTTTTAAAGGCAGTAGGAATAAAGCGCGGCCTGTGCAATTGCAGTCTCTCATCAGCACTGCGCACTCTGTTGCAACAAACCGTGCAATCAGCCGCAATTTGTGCAGGATCTGAGAGCTACGTTTGGGAAGGAGAGGAGAGTGCATAAATATGCTAGTGCAGGGGAGGTTATTATACGTTTTCCTTTTAATTCTTTCCTTTCCAGTTCTAAACTTTTATTTCGTGAACAGTCAGGTGGATTTTACCTCTTTAAAACATTCGGTCTTTTTTGTAGCTCGCTTCTGTTCTTCGTTATTAGTACTGAAACCAGTTACGTATTTCTTTATTTTTCTTTTTTAAATTTTAGATGACGAGGGTTATTTATCAGTCTAAAGCAGAAGAAGAAGAAAAGAAAAAGAAAAAAAAAAAAAACATACACACTTCACCTTCCTCTTTATCTTCCTGTTCCTCACCCCTCCCGACCTCATAATGCAAGTTATTGTTTTTAATTGGCTATAAATAACGAACAATATGTTTTTTTTTCGCCATCGCTGATAGAGGGTGTTGTAGGCCATGAGAGGAGGTCGTTGAGGATTTTATTCATTTATATATATATATTTTATATATATATAATTTTTTTTATACATATTTATATATATGTATAAATGTATGTATATATATGTATAAATGTATGTATATATATGTATATAAATATATATGTGTATATAAATATATATATGTGTGTATATATATGTATATAGATGTATATATATATGTGTGTGTGTGTGTGTGTGTGTGTGTGTGTGTGTGTGTGTGTGTGTGTGTGTGTGTGTGTGTGTGTATGTGTATGTGTATGTGTGTATGTATATTACCACCGTTATTATCATTATCACCATTATTATTACTATAGTGATAATAATGATGTTACTGATAATTATAATAATAACAGTATAATGATGATAATGATAACAATAATAATAACAATGGTAATGATAATAATGATTTTTATTATTATTATTATTATTATTATTATTATTATTATTATTATTATTATGATTATTATCATTATCATTATTATTATTTTATTCATTTATGATTATTATTATTATTATCATTATTATTATTATTATTATTATTATTATTATTATTATTATTATTAGTGGTAGTAGTATTAGTAGTATTTACTTTTTTTTAGTAATTGATATTGTTCTTGTCTTGCAAGCTAGGTCGTCGGGAAAGGGTCATTGGAGAGGGTCGTCCAGAGGTTCTTGGGATGGAGTGGGGGGGGGGGGGTTAAGGGAGGTTATTCACGAGTCGTCGGAAGGTCGTCGAAGCGAATGCTGGTAGTTTCGCGAAGGAAGTCGTTAGGGAAGTGATTTGCGCGTCGTTGAGGGTCGTCTGGACAGGTGTTATAGCTTCCTTTTTCCACTCTTTCTCCGTTTTCTTGTTTCTACCCCTTTCTGTTTTCCCTTTTCGTTTTCTTAACTTTTTTTTTTCTTCACAATTTATTCCCTTTTGACCTTTCCACTCTTTTCCTTCTCCTTCTCTTTTTTCTTTACTTTTCTCCCTTCTTTCTTCTTCTCCATCTCCTACGTCTCCTTCACCTTTTTGTCATCCCCTTTCCCCCCTCTTCCTTCTTCTCCTTCATATCCTTCTCCTTCCCTTTTATTCCCTTTCCCCTCTCTTTCTTCTTCTTGTCCTCCTCCTCCTTCTCCTTCTCTTTTCTTCTCTTTCCCCTCTTTTTCTTCTTGTCCTCTTCCTCCTCCTGCTCCTTCTCTTTTCTTCGCTTTCCCCTCTCTTTCTTCTTGTCCTCCTCCTCCACCTTCTCCTGCCCCTTATCTTTTCTTCCCTTCCCCCTCTCTTTCTTCTCCTTGTCTTCCCCCTCCCTCCCTGTTCTCATTTTTTCTTTTTTATCTTCGTCGTCAACATCTTCATATTGTATCCTGGTCCATCTCTTGTATCGCCGCCTTCTCTTCTCTCCTCGTCTTCCTCGAAGGTAGTGCTCGGAAATCTTTTAAAGGGCCGCACCGAAACGCCCCTGCCACTTCCGGGTATCATGGGAGGTTACGGGAGGGCACAGGGCATTTCTGAAGGCGTGGTGGGGTCAGTGGCGGGGCGGGGGAGGCTGCGTCGAGGCTGCTCCGCACAAAGCAGGTATTTTAAGAGCAATTAACGAGGGTTATTTCTTGACGCCTCGTGGTTATTTTTTTTTTTTTTTTTTTTTTATTTTTTTTTTTTAATTCTAGTTTCGCTATTTTTATTTTCTGTTAATTTTGATGTTCGTTATTGTTACTACTATTGTTATTTTTATCGTTATTATTATAATTTTCATCTCTATATCTAATTATGATGGTAATGGTGATAATCACCATCATCATAAAGAATATGACTGTTGGAGTGCTAATGATAATAGTGGAGTAACGATAATGATGATAATTTCAATGAATATGGAGATGAAAATGATAACACCAACACCAATAACAGCAATGCTAGCAGTGGCACTAAAAAATGACAAGATAATTCCCTCCGCCTGCACCAAGGAGTGTCTCGAGTTACATGTGTTACGCAGGTAGCGAGTGTCTTGAGATCCGGTTGCACAGATAGTCCATCCAGGTTACATTAGGCTTTTTTTTTTTTTTCTCAATCTCTGTTGTCTTTCTTTCTTCGGTTTAGGTGGGTTTCCACTAAGCCTACCTGATTCTGGAAACTAGACTCAGGTCGGGTTTTTTATCACTCTTTTGGCCAATTTAGGTCTGTTTTTTTGTTTTTGTTTTTGTTTTTTCCTGGCAACTGGACGAGGCAGATCTAGGACATTCTTTCCTCAGATCCTCATATTTTATTCATGAACAATTAAGATTTGTATGATCAGTGGTGGTCATAGAACGCTTCGAAGCCACCGAGTGATTATTGTAAAGGCGGGCGTAGGTAGCTCAGGGACGAAGGCAGCTTGACCAGTAGAACCGGGGCTCGGGCTGTAGAACCTGGCTCTTACGCAACCAGGCTTTTCATTTGCGGTTTGGCGTCAATTCCGGATCTCGGCGGGAAGAAATCGAGGAGGAGGGGCGAGAGCAGGTAACCTTGAGAATCAGCTTATCTTATCTTGTGTTAAGAATGATATTCCGCCGAGATAAGAGGTTAGGGCGAGGTTAAGTCTGCGCCGACTTTTCCGACTCCCGCAGAAGGAACAGAAGGAGGGGAAGAGGAAGCCCGCAGGCGGCTGTGTCGAGCGAGATGGCGTCCATGGTCGTCGTATTGATGGACGACCTGCGAGCTGATTGCATGTTTCCTGGACTGGAGGGAGGGTTGGGGGGGGGGGGGGCTTGGTGAGGAGAAGGCGTTGAGGAGGTTGGGGGTGGAAGGAAAAGTGGGGTAAGGAGGTTTAGGAATTGGGGATTAAGAGGAAAGGGGGGGGGGGGGGGTCTGGGGTTGGAAGGAAAAGGGGGGGGGAGGAGGTCGGGGTTGGGAGGAGGTGAATGGGAAAGGGTGAAGCCGGTTTTAGGTTGAATGGGGAGGAAAAGGAACTGAGCAAGGAGGTCGGGGTTGTCGGGAGGAAATATGGGAAGGGAAGAGAGGGTATTGGGGCAGCAGGGCAAGGGAGAATGGGGCGCCGTGATTTTTGTTTGCCGTTTATCTCTACTTTTGATTTGCTGTCTTTTTTCTTCTCGCTCTTTCTCTTATGAAAGACTGTCTTATTATGCTTATTATCTGAGTATTTTTTAAAAATGCCAAGCACGCGCATGATTTGAGAGAGCACTCACGCACACATGCGAGCACGTACGCTCGCAAGCACGGCGGAATTCCCGTGCTGTGAGAAGCCAGCGATGACAGCAGAGTTTTAATCGCTTCCTGCAGGATCAGTAATTGTCTAAAGGAGGCGAGGCTTCCCCCGTCAGTGCTGTTAAGGAAGACGGCTGTATCCTGTTGTCCTTTCAGAGTGTTAAAGAACACAAGACAATGACGCGGAAAGGACGGGCGGAAGGCCAGGCTGGTAAGTGAGCAGGCATGCACGCGCGCCGACGGACAGGCTGACAGGCTAGCCAAACAGTGCAGGCAGGCAGATAGAAAGGCTGACAGACAGACAAATATATTGTAGTTGTATGGATTGATGGGTATATATACGCACGCACAGTACTCGCTCACACACACACACACACACACACACACACACACACACACACACACACACACACACACACACACACACACACACACACACACACACACACGCATTCATAATTTTACATATGAATATACACATACATCTATGCGTATACACATGCCGGCAGTTACGCATAGACATATAAACATGCAGTACACATGCATGAACCCTGTTTGCTCATAAGCGATATCGCCTTACACATCCACGTCACATTCTGGGTGATTTCAACGGGCCGGCAGACATGAGCTGCGCCTAAGTGCTCTTTAGGGGATGCCTCGAGGGGGTGGGGGCGTCCTTGGGGAAGGCGTGAGAAACCGTCGCCTCAGTTTGGTGAAGCCGAGTTTAGTTACGGCGCCTTGACCATGCGAGGCAATTAAGTCATTTGTGTTTCCGTGTGAAAGCGGTGGAATATGTGTCACTTGGCTCGGTGTGTGTATTTGTGTTTATATATATATATATATATATATATATATATATATATATACATACATATATATATATATAGGCACACGTATACGCATACGCACACCTATGTATGTATACGTGTGTGTGTGTGTGTGTGTCGTCATCATTCTCCTCTTTCCTTTGCTCTTTAACTCCCGTCTCTTCATATTTTTCCTTTTCACTCTCCCACTCTATTTCTCTCCGTTTCTCCCTTCTTCCCTCTCTCCTCTTCCTATCAATCACATCTCAATCTGTGCATCATTTTTTTCTTTATCCTGCATCCTTTTCCCCGTACACAATGGATGAACGAGCGTGGGAGACAAGCCCCGTAGTCATGTTACTCGCCCCAACCTCGGTGAGTCAGCTGGGTGAATGTTGGGTAAATGGTGGGAGGCGAGGGTAGAGGAGAATGGGGATGGGGATAGGGAGGGAGAGAGAGGGATGGGGAGGGGGAAAAGAGGGATGGGGAGGGAGGAAGAGGGATGGGGAGTTAGAGAGGGAGGGGGAGGGGGAAGAGGGATAGGGAGGGAGAAAGAGGGAGGGGGAGGGGGAGGGAGGAAGAGGGATGGGGAGGGAGAAAGAGGGAGGGGGAGGGGGAGGGAGGAAGAGGGATGGGGAGGGAGAAAGAGGGAAGGGGAGGGGGGAGGGAGGAAGAGGGATGGGGAGGGAGAAAGAGGGATGGGGAAGGGAAGAGGGAGGAATCGAAAAGGGGAAAGAGGGAAGGGGACTGGTGGGGGGTACCCGAGAGGGTGAAGGGGGGAGAGGAAAGGGAAAGGGAAATTGAGAAAAGAAAATGAACGGAAAAGAGAAAGATTATGAGAGGGAGAAGAGGAGGATGAGCGAGCGGAGAATGTGGGAAGACAAGTATGGTTCAAGGAGAGTGTAAGGGAGAGGAAGAGGGAGAAGGCGAAGGGGACTGGAAAGAGGCAGGATGAGGGAAGAGAAGGCAAAGGCTCAGCGTAAAGGGAGGTAAAAGAGGCGCTGAAAATGCGATTTAATTTCCGAGGTTTAAAGCGCATTAGATAAAAGAAGAAAGAAGAAGAAGAAGAAGAAGAAAGGTGACGATAATTGCTTATGTATCCACTGTTTCCGGCAACCGTAAGAAAACACTCAGGACTGTAATTTGTCAGAGACCAAAACAAGCACTCGCAGTAGGTGTACATCATTGTAGATCCGCGACTGATAAGATCCACATTAACCTCTCTGA
>NC_061839.1:11398739-11406239 GCF_019202785.1 Penaeus chinensis
GATAAAAGCAGATACACGCCAAAAAACAACCAAAAAAAACGAAAAAAAAAGATAAATATGAATAAAGCGACAAAAAAAATGAAGAAACCATTTTTTTTTTTTTTTTTTTTTTTTTTTTTTTTTTTTAAATCTTCATTAACAAAAGACGAAAGCCGAGGAATTTTGCTTTTCCCTTCCCAAAAAACCGGCGGTGATTGCCTTTAACCCTTTGATTCTGTTTATCTTGATTCTTTTTTTCTCGGGAGGGGGGGGGGGGCCAGGGGGGTTGGGGTTAGGGGTGGGGGGAGTGGGTGGGGGTGGGGAGGGTGAAAGGGGGTAAGAGGAGGGAGGGAAGCGGGGGGGGGGTAGGGGATGGTGGTTGTATAGGGGGAAGGGTGGGGGTTGGGGGAGTGGGAAGGGGGTTGGATAAGATAAGCAGTGTGGGAAAAGACGTTTGGGGGGGTGGTGCGGGGTGGGGGGGAAGAAAAGGTTGGGGGGGAGGGAAGAGACCCTTGTTTGATAGCGCCCTGAAATTGATTTTGCACTGGGTTTGGGGTTTTAAACGGGGGTGGGGGGGGGTGGGGGGAAAGGGGGAGGTGGGTGGGTACCTCTGTAGGGGTTGATTTGACTTTGACAGGGGTTTTTTGTTATCCATTTCTTTTTTGATGCTTTTTTTGTCTTTTCAAGCTTTTTCCTCCCCCCTTCCCCCCTCCCCCCTCTCTCTCTCTCTCCTCTCCTCCTCAATTCCTCTCTCTCCCCTCCCTCTCTTTCTCTCCCCTCCCCTCTCCTCTCTCTTCTCTCTCTTTCTCTCTTCTCTTTTCCTCTCTTCTCCTCTTTCCCTCTCTCTCCCCTCTCTCCCTCTCTCTCCCCCTCTCTCTCTCTCTCTCTCCCCTCTCCTACTCTATCTCCTCCCCCCCTCCCTTCCTCCCTCCCTCCCCCCCTCCCCCCTTTCCCCCCCCTCCTCCCTCCCCCCCTCCCTCCCCCCTCCCCCCCCCCTCCCCCTCCCTCCTTCCCCCTTCCCCCCTTTCCCCACCCCCCCTTCCCCCCTCCCTTCCTCTCTCCCACCCTCTCCCGCTGTTTTTACCATTCGTGAAAGCAGATTAAACGAGACGGGGAGGGAAAGGGAGACGGTGTGACGCTCGCCTGCCCGGGTAAAAAAAGGGGATATCTCCACGCACGGCAATCCCATCAAAAGGGGGGTAGAGAAAACGATAGGGGGGAAAAAGAGTTAGGGGGGGGGGGAGAGGGGGGGAAGGAAAGGGGCAAAGGAGTGAAAGAAGGGGGAAAAGGGAAAAGAGAAGGAAAAAAGATTGGAGAAAGAAAGAAAAATAATTAAAAAATTTAAGAGAAAAAAATAAAAAAGAAAATTGAGAAGAGAAGGGGGGGGGGGGGGCCCAAAAACGCAATCTAACTAACGTTCTAATGGGAAAATCGGAAAATTGCAAAACAAACATCATAACCTTTTCTCTAATATACCCCATTATTTTTCAATTTTGCAAATCTTCCCTGCCCCATTATTTTCCCCTCTCTTCCTCTCCCCCCCCTCTCTCTCAAAATCTCCTCCTCTCCCCTCCCTCTCTCTCATCTCTCCTCTCTCCTCTCTCTCTCTCTCCCGTCTCTCCCTCCCTCCCCCATTGTCCCCTTCTCCCCAGTTTTTCTCCTCTCCTTCCCTTTTCTTTTTTGTCTTCCCCCCCTTTTTTGATTCTCCCCCCCCCCCCCCCCCTCCTCACTGAAAATCCCCCCATTGATTCTCTCTATCCTTCAATATTGCAGCGGAAGCGGCTCATCACCTCGACCGTCTCTCGGGTCACCCACAAGGGTGAAAGGCACATAATAATTCGCTGTGGCTATCGACCTTCTCGCTTAGCGCAGGCGAGCCCTTCACTTTTTAGCTTTAGCTCGTAGGCAATTCAGGTATTTGCAAATTTTAGAGATACCGGCGTTTTTTCCATAATTAATGAAGTGCCTCTGGTTGCTCCAGTTTCCAGTGACGTGTCTGTGGGCCAGATTACATGTTCACGTCGTGGATATTAAAGTGCGGATAGACGCGATGCACTTGTGGAAAAATGTCAAATTGGGATTGGGTGATCCGAAAACTCTTTTTTTCTTCCCAGATGTACGTTGCAAAGGAGACGTATGTGAAGTATGACGTGCCAGTTTGAATAACGTTCCTTTGAGGACAGGATGGTTGCACGCGTCACGCTAGTAATGCGTTATTAAGTAACAGGACTGGTTTCTTGGTATACGGAATTTAATCCAACAGTTTTGTTGAAGGTAATGTTAATAAAGTTCTAACGCATGCTAACGTGCACATAAACACACACATTCTTATTGTACTCACTCTCACTCTCCCTAACTCTATCCCTCTCTCATTCTCCCCCATCACCTCCCGTACCCCTTCTCCTTCCCCTTCCCCATCCACTCCCCTTCCACTTCCCGTTTCTCTTCCCCTTCCTCTTCTCCTTCCCCTTCTCATATACCTCACCTTGTTCTTTCCCTCTTCTCCCTCCTCCTTTCCTCCTCCCCCTCCCTCGCCCCCTTCCTTTCCCCCTCCCTCACCCCCTTCTTTTCCCCTCCTCACCCCCTCCTTTCCCCCTCCTTTCCCCTTCCCTCGCCCCCCTCCTTTCCCCCTCCCTCACCCCCCTCCTTTCCCTTCCCTCGCCCCCTCCTTTCCCCCTCCCTCACCCCCTCCTTTCCCCCTCCCTCACCCCCTCCTTTCCCCCTCCCTCACCCCCCTCCTTTCCCCCTCCCTCACCCCCTCCTTTCCCCTTCCCTCACCCCCTCCTTTCCCCTTCCCTCGCCCCCCTCCTTTCCCCTTCCCTCGCCCCCTCCTTTCCCCTTCCCTCGCCCCCCTCCTTTCCCCTTCCCTCGGCCCCCTCCTTTCCCCTTCCCTCACCCCCCTCCTTTCCCCTTCCCTCGCCCCCTCCTTTCCCCTTCCCTCACCCCCCTCCTTTCCCCTTCCCTCGCCCCCCTCCTCAGATACGTCCGGACAAAACTTTGAGCAAACCTTGTGTATGACTCCGGGGGAAGTTTTCGTCGGCTGACCGCAGTCTAGATTCAATTATTCTCGGCCCAAGTGTAGATTTTCCTGACTGAGTTGCTTTTTCGAAACAAGGAATGGTGTCTGTGTCTATGGCAGTCACGCGCAAGAGTGTGAAGAAATTGGTAAAGCACAGCATTCAAATTTTATGTATATAGAAAAATGAGAAAGAGGTAAATAATGTTATTAACGGAGAATATTCAAGAAAAGTGAAACCAGCATTTGCAAGCAAGGAATTGGCAGGAACTTGTTTACAGAGTAATCGAATTTTACGGTTCGTGTTAGCTAAATGTTTACCGCATGGGGGGTGGGGGAGACAGGCAAACAGGCAGACAGACATTCAGACAGACAGACAGACAGACAGACAGACAGACAGACAGACAGACAGACAGACAGACAGACAGACAGACAGACAGACAGACAGATAGGCTGACAGACAGACAGCAGAGAAAGAAAGAAAGAAAGAAAAATAAAAGAGGAGAGAGAGCGAGAGCGATAACAAGGGAAAGAAATAGAAAGAAATAGAAAGAAATCCTTGCCGTTCCGCCCCCGTCCATTCCCGGCAGCCAGGACTTGACCCAGATTGACCTGTATTCGCCTTTCGCATTATTATTTATGACCGTCTTTATCAGCGGCAAGGATCCGGGTCCGACTGGTGTGGACACAGCGCGCCGGAGGAAATGCAAACATTCTTGTTACGGTTTACGCGTATCGTTTTGTGCACTTTTCTTTGTGTGTTTAATTGTTCCTTGAGATTTTCCCCGTTTTTTTTTTTATCGTTGTTATCTGTATTGATTTATTTTGGGTGTTAGAATAGCTTTGTTTTAATTACGTCGATTGTTTTATATACGTTTTATATATGTTCTCTTTTTTTTTTTATCATATTGCCTTTGTTTTAGATGTGTTATTCAAGTAGAATGCCATATGTTTTCTTTTTTTTTTTTTTCCTTTTTTTCTTTTTTCTTTTTTTGCCTGACCTTATGTACAACGATGTGCTTGGTAAACTATTTAATGGAGACGCAGCGCTGAAGTTGCATGGCGTTGATGGGCTTCGTGATTAACTGTTGGTCTGGTGTGCATGACGTATGACACTTTTAGCTTCAGTTTATTTTGTTTTTTTCCTAAGAGTATTTGTTATTGTTGTTAATGGGATTGTAGGGAGTCGTATATTGAAATGTGGCAATTATGTTATGAGATAGCATCTTCACCATCATCACTGTCATCATCATTACAATAATCATCATCACAATCATCATCATCATCATCATCATCATCACCACTGTCATCATCATTACAATCATCATCATCATCATCATCACAGTCATCATCATCATTATCATCATCATATTGTTTTCGTTCATAATTCAATCGTTACTTGCGAGATCACCGCACGTTGAAGTGACTATGTTTCCGGTTAAACGAAGAGGTATTGCAGCCACCCAAGCGGTTGACAGACAGACGGCTGGCTCTTGTCAGTTTTTTCCGGCGGTCGTCTTGCACGCTAGTTTGTCGTTCCGTTTTTTCTTTTTGCGATAAGCGACTGGCGACCGATTTTTTTCCTCTCGGGGTAGAAACTCGGGGGCTTGGACTGGTTTTTGTTAATAGAGTTATTTTGGTTTTTGTTTGATTTTTTTTTTTTGTAGATTGACGCGAAAGCTCGGGTTATATATTGGGAGAGTCGTTGTTTATGACAGCTGTGCTCTCGTGGCTTCGTAAAAAGAGGACGAAGTAGAAGATAGAGAGGAAGAAAAAAGGACGAAGAAGAGGATAAAAGATGATGTGAAGACGAAGACGAAGACGGAGGGTGTCAAAGACAAAAGAAAGACAAACAAAAGACAAAAGTCGAAAGCCAAGACAATATAAGGCAAAAGACAAGACAAGAGAAGATCAGACTAGACAAAAGGCAAAAGAAGACAAAAGACATGACAAGACAAATGACAAGACAAAAGACAAGAGAAGATAAGACTTTTGAAAGGCAAGTCAAGACGAAAGAGATGGCGAGATAAGACGAAGACGTAGACGTAGACTTAGACGAAGACGAAGGCGAAGGCGAAGGCGAAGGCGAAGACGAAGACGAAGACGAAGACGGCGATGAAGATTGAGAACAGCGAAAAGAGTGCGTCGGTGATGTTGCTCTGGAGTCTGGCGGGTAAAAATTGATTTCAGTCGTGACGTTGGGAAAAGACGTGACGTCATGAGGCTACGGCAGCGTGATGAGGTTGGAAAGGGGCGGGGTGTGGGGGGGGGGGGCTAGTTTTATGTCGGTTGTATTCGGGATATTGCTCCAGTCGTTAATTTGTTTCCCTTCTTAATTTACATATTTACTACAAGCACAACATTAGCTGCTGCAACTACCGGTGCTGTTACCGATACTATTACTGTCATCATCATCATCACCATCATTTTAATCCTCATTATCACCAGCAGCAGCAGCAGCAGCAGCAGCAGCAGCTTTCCGTTTTCATCTTTTTTCCTTTTCCTCTCCTCCAATTTTGCCTTCTCCCTTCGCAACTTTCTCGACGGATTGCAATCTCGCTCCGGCCGTGTCAGGAACGCCGATATGCAGCGGGTCAAGTGGACGTAATTAGTATTCAATCACGACATTGCAACATGCATGATGACCTCATTGTAAACTTGATTAATAGTTGAAAATGCGCTCGATCTCGCAGCGTATAGCTCTCCTCGAGTTGCATGGCGACTGGACGATACTTTCGCTGCATGAGACTGCGTGACGCGTTCCGGATACGTGTTATAGGGAATTTCACGCTTGTGTAATTGGTTACTTGAGTGACGGTTGGGGGAAGGGGTGGGGGGGGGGAGAGAGGGAGACAGAGGTGGGTGAATAAACGAGCAGAGATGGAAGGATCCAATTGCCAGTGTAGATTACTGCGGTAGGATTACGTGAATGGACAGAGAAAAGATAACAGTACAAACTGGAAGATGACGGTACGGAAGGCATGAAATAACAGATATAAGTGGGGGCCAAGACCGTGGTATTCGCGGATGGGAAAGAGAAAAGGTAAATGAGAGAAAAAGGTAAATGAAGAAACAAGAGATTAATAACCGGTATAAATCTCATCTAGAGGGATGAACTTAGAAAAGACAGTAGTGAAGGAGACGAAAGAACAGGATAAAAGTAAGCAGATAAAAGAGCAGAAAGCAACCTACAGACGGAGGAGAGAGGGGCCGAGGGCGCTCGTGTGGGCGGCCGACAAAGGCCACCTAGCTGCATAGGTCACTTCGCTAGGCTGCTTGAAGGGAAATCTAGGTGGGCTCGTGTGTGTGGGCGCTGTGACGGCCAAGGCTTTCGTTTCACCGAGGGAAAGGGACGCTACTATGGCGGTCGGTCGGTCGGTCGATCGGTCGGTCGGTCGGTCGGTCGGTCGGTCGGTCGGTCGGTCGGCAGGTCGGTTAGCAGGTCGATCGGCAGGTCGAGTGCTCCGGCTGATAGAACGATAAGAGTATGAGCGATAACAGTATTTACATACCCTGGAGGAAGAGATCGGTCTTTTGTTGTTGTGAAAAGTTCATCCGATATAGAATGGCGTCGTTACTTACCGGCTCTCTTTTTTTCTCTTTTCAGGTGAGTGTTCGCGGAAGAGGAGCTGTTACTACCAGCTTGACGGGCCGGGCGAGGGTGTCCCCTAACGCCTACCTGTCGTTACGTAAGTCGCGTCGTGTCGCCTGCTACACTGTGTGTGTGTGTGTGTGTGTGTGTGTGTGTGTGTGTGTGTGTGTGTGTGTGTGTGTGTGTGTGTGTGTGTGTGTGAGAGAGAGAGAGAGAGAGAGAGAGAGAGAGAGAGAGAGAGAGAGAGAGAGAGAGAGACTGTGTGTGTGTGTGTGTGTGTGTGTGTGTGTGTGTGTGTGTGTGTGTGTGTGTGTGTGTGTGTGTGTGTGTGTGTGTGTGTGTGTGTGTGTGTGTGTGTGTGTGTGACACTGTGTATATGTATATGTGTATGTGCACGTTCGTACGTGCGTGCATGCGTGCGTAAGTGAGTGCATTTCACACGAATTTGAAACAGACAATTGTGGCACTTCACGGCACTGGCTGTCCAAGGAAACCAAAGGACCCTGTCAAGGACACCTGGTACGTTAGAAAGCTGTTTGCTCGTTTACTGGCCGTGTCATCGTCCACTCGCCGAGGACACTTCAGGCCCGGGTGACCCCATGACCTTGGTCCTCACTGACCTGGATGAACTGATTCGCGGTGTTACGTGTAGCAGTGTTGTATTACCTTCCCTCGTAAGGCGGCTGAGGCGCTTGTGTCTACTGAATCCTGGTGTGGTTGCTGGTTCGAGGGCGAGCGGGAGGGCTGGGAGGTCGTTGGTAACCTAATACTCCGGCGAGAGCGTTCGGCACCGCAGTGGCCCGCTCGCCCGTCGCGAGGCGCCGCTTTCCCGCCCTCACTCGCTCGCGCGCGCTTTGTCTCCGGCTCTGCTCCTCGCCCTGTGCAGTTCTATTTCTCTTTCTGCCTCTTCTGT
>NC_061839.1:11416239-11421239 GCF_019202785.1 Penaeus chinensis
ATCCCTCTACCTCTCCTTCTCCTTCACCCTCTCCCTCCTCCTCTCCTTTTTCGTCTGTTTCTTTCTTTTTTCTCCCTTTCCCTTTCCCTTTCCCTTTCCCTTTCCCTTTCCCTTTCCCTCTATCTCTTCCTGTATGTCCATAGCATCTCCCCCCTCTTTCACCCTCTTCCTCAATACCCATAACCCTTTCCCCTTCCTCAGTACCCATACCCCCTTCCCCTTCCTCTTTATCCATATCCTTTACCCCCTCCCCAATCTCTGACCCCTTTCCCCCTCCCCTTTTTTTCTATACCCTGCCCCCTTTCTCCCTCCCCTTTTTGTCTATACCCTTCCCCCTTTCCCCCTTCCTCCTCTCCCTCCCCCTCCCCCTCCCCATCCCTGTCCGCAGTACCGTCTCATTGTATTTTTTTTAAGGTGCCAGATCCCAAGAGAGAAGAACTCCAGGCGGAAGTGCCGACGCAGTTGGAAAATATCCTTCACAATCTGGTCTCTTGGCTGTGTGTGTGTGTGTGTGTAGGGGTGAGGGGTAGGGGTGGAGGTAGTGGGAAGGGGAGGCGAGGGGGGGGGGGGACGGGATCTTAAAGATGAATGAGAGGTGAGAAGAGGAGGAAGAAGGGAACGAAGAAAGATTAATCGCATATGGTTGAAATGATAAAGCTTGGATTCCCAAAGGAGAGAGAGCGGAGAGAGGGAGAGGAAAGAAGAGAAGAGAAGAGAAGAGAAGAGAAGAGAAGAGAAGAGAAGAGAAGAGAAGAGAAGAGAAGAGAAGAGGGTTAGTCTGGAGGAGGAGCTCGAAAGAGAGGGAGGGGCGGGGGCGTGACGACGATGAAAAGAGAGAGGCAAAGAGAAGGAGCCGAAAGAGAGAAGGCTCGCCACTGCGGCGGTTCTCAGTCCGGAGAAGGTCGCTGTGCACGGAGATCGAAGCGGTTCTCCAAATCGCACAAGCACGCACGCACTTCATGAGGGAGAGAGGGGGTTAAGGAAAGGAGGGGGGGTGGGGGATAGAGAAGAGAAGGATACAGAGAGAGAAAAAAGGTAAAAAAAGGCAAAAGTCAAAGCCAAAGATAAGGAAACAGGGCATCTGTCAGAAAGCCAGAAAGTCTAATGACACGGCAGTTCACACGGCATTGTCTTAAGGATCATCCAGGGCGAACTTGACCCGAAGACAAAGAGAGGAAGCTTGGTATATGATAGCCTGGGGTTGGGGTGGCGGGGGAGAGGGGAGGGTTGGGGGTTAGTGGCCGGGGAGAGGGAAGGGAAGGGGCGCCAAGGAGGTATAGGGAGCAGAGAGGGAAGAGGATACAGGCGGAGGGAGGGAGGGAGGGAGGGCGGGCGGACGGGCGGGGACTCCAGGAGGCGCCTAGGAAATGTAGAAAGCAGGGAGTGGGATGAGAGAAGGAAGGAAGGAAGGGAGGCAGAAAACTATAAAGGAGAGAAGGAGGAAAAGGAGGAAGGAGAAGGCGCGGGACCAGGGCACAGCGAGGGAGGGGAAGGGGTGCAGTAGGCCGACCGAGTCCGCCAGACACCTTAGGCGCAGAGGATATAGCTAATATCCGGTGCGTCGGCTGCCTGTGTGTGCTTATCTCAGCTGACCCCCTCTCCTCCCCCGACGCGGTCCGACGGGGATGAATTATCGACGGCCCGTGACGCTCCGATAAGTTTCCGGAGGCCGTTTTGCTCTAAGAGGACACTGGGGGGAGGGAGGGAGGGAGGGAGGGAGGGAGGGAGGGAGGGAGGGAGGGAGGGAGGGAGGGAGGGAGGGAGGGAGGGAGGGAGGGAGGGAGGGAGGGTCAAACCGGAGGGCCGCAGAACGTTTACATGTTGCGGTTTGAGTAGGGGGTAGGGGTGGGGGGAGGAGGGAAGGGTGTCTTTGATTCGTACTTGAAAACTTTTAAATGGCATCGTCTGAAAATAGGGACTTGTGTGAGGGTTGAGTTTTGTTTTGTTTTTTTGTTTTTTTCTCTTTTTGTTTTACTGACTTTGCTATGCTGTTGTTATCAGACGTTGGTAGTACTGTTGGTGACGTAGGAGATTGGCCTTGCGAGGTATTTCTAACACTATTTGTGTTGTTTTTGGCGAACTGTTTTTATAACCATTGTTACTGATGTTGCTGCTATTGTTATGATTGTTGTTCTTAGGATTATGATGATGATCCTAACTATCAATCCCCCCCCCCCCGCCCCCCATCACACACACACACACACTCAGTCACTCGCTTCCACCAAAGGGGGAAGAGAATTGAATTGGGAAAGAAAGCGTTGAAATTGTGGGGTCAGACATCTGGCAGACGGAGGGTGGGGAGGGGGGGGGGTATCACGCGTGGATGATCGGGAAAAAAAAACCAAGCACACGCACTTCATATGTGTGTGTGTGTGTGTGTTTGTGTGTGTGTGTGGGGGTGTGTGTGTGTGTATGTGTGTGTGTGTGTGTGTGTGTGTGTGTGTGTGTGTGTGTGTGTGTGTGTGTGTGTGTGTGTGTTTGTTTAAGGGTCTGGAAAGGGAAAGAATGAAGAGGCTAGTTACTGGATTTGTTTTTTCTCTCTCGCTATCGCCATTGTGTATGATTTGTTATCAGGGAAACTCTTTAGTTGTTAACCTGTTGACTGATTGATTTATTGTTGACTTTATTTATTCATTATATATTTAACTTTTGTCGGAGCTTCAGCACAACGTCAGAATGTTGGGCCTGTGTCAGTCTATCCGATGGATTGGAGAAGAACGATGGATTGTGACCCATTTGTGGTTGTACTACAATTATCTTCTTCGTCATCACTACAATCGGAATTCCTGCTATCACCACCATTGTCACCATTACCGAGATCATCATCATCGCCAGCGTTTGCATCACCATGGCCGCTGTCAGTTTTTACCATCATTTTCACCATCATCATCATCATCACTATCACAAGACTCGTCATCACCACCATGGAGAGCCGGGATAATTACTATAATAACTGAGGTCCTGGCGGATGTGGTTCCCTTGATCACCTACAGGTCAGGTATAGGGCATCGGATTCGGGGTAAGGAGGAAGGGGGGGTGAAGGGGGGGTGAGGGGGAAGGGGGGCGAAGTGCTCTCTCTCTCGGGTAAGTAAGTGCTTTGACCACTCAGACAGGCCGGGCGAATTGTACACGTTCTGTTTTTGGTTGTGCGTCTGCCGTTTATTCTCTGCATGTCTGTCTGTCTGTGTGTTGGTCTGTCTCTCCCTCTCTCCTCTCCTTTTCTCACCTCTCCTCCCTCCCTACTCCCTTTTCCCTCCTCTCCAATCCTCTCCTCCCTCTCCCATCTCCCCTTTTTCTATCTCGACTTTTACCATCGCTTTAATTCATAATTGTTTTTGGTTTTCCTCTCTCCACCCTCCCTCCCTCCCTCTCTCCAACCCCCCTCCCTGTCCGAAGCAGATCGTATCCTGAGGTGCGAGGATACGATCTCTGGGTCGCGTCCCCGGGCTCCTCGCACCAGCCAGCGTCCCGGCTCACTCGGCCTCGCGCGACACAGCCTCCTTCGCCATCCCTTCTCTCCTCGAGTGATGGAGAAGGGCTACATTATCTCATTTTGCTGTCGAACTCGGGTGATGGATGGAGCGCCCCGTGACGTCACTGGCCTGTGTCGCAGCTCGGGTTGGAAGAAGAAAGGGAGACGGAGGGAGGGAGAAAGAAGGAAAGGGAGACGGAGGGAGGGAGGGAGAGAGAAGGAAAGGGAGACGGAGGGAGGGAGGGAGAGAGAAGGAAAGGGAGACGGAGTCAGGGAAGGGGAGAGAGAAGGAAAGGGAGACGGAGTAGAAAGGGAACGTGCAGAGAGAGAGAGAGAGAGAGAGAGAGAGAGAGAGAGAGAGAGAGAGAGAGAGAGAGAGAGAGAGAGAGAGAGAGAGAGAGAGAGAGAGAGAGAGAGAGAGAGAGAGAGAGAGAGAGAGAGAGAGAGAGAGAGAGAGAGAGAGAGAGAAAGAAAGAAAGAAAGAAAAAAGATAAGAGGAAGATAAGGGGACAGATAGAAGGCAAGAAGACGCATTCCAAAGTTTGATATCGGATAGGATTTTTTGAATTATACATATAGGCATTATCAGCCCGTTTCATTCAGTTCATTCCTTTGTGCAGGGAGTGGCACTCGAGTTTTTTTTTTTTTTTTTTTTTTTTTTTTGGCAGACACGTGAGTCTTGCATTTTCTTTGGAATGAAGCCTCCTAACGTTGATTCTGTTAGACGACTTTGCAACAAAATCCCTGCACTAAAGCATCTCGGGGTCGAGGCGTGACAGCGTGGGATGAGGCTTGGAATGTCATTTTGACCCTTGGGCTGTGGTTTTTGTTGTTTTTGTTATTATTATTGTCTTTGTTATTGTTGCTACTAACACCGGCATATTTGTTATCGTTCGCCATTTTCATCGGACATCATCAAAACCGCTGTCATGGTCATGGCCAGAGTCGTGGTTGACACCTTTATCTTTATATTTATATTTATCTTAATCTTCATCATCTTCAGCTTTATCTTTATTTTTATCTTTATCATATCTCCATCATCTTCATCTCCATCTTCATCTCCGCTCTGTCTTCGTCATCAACAGCATATCGTCATCTTTTTCCTCCTCCTCCTCTTTATCTTCATCATCATGATCATTATAATAATCATCTTTATTCTCGCCATTGCCATCGCCGATGTTAACAAGATAACCAACACCATGGTTATTACATTGCTATATTATTTATTAATTATCTTGACCACCTTTGCCATTAACATGCTCATTCCCCTTATCAATTTGCTTTCTACAGGGACTAACACACCTGATTTGGTCTCGTTCCCCACGTTCCTTTCTCTCATAGAACCTCATCCACGCCCTTGTACCAATAGAAGATGTAATCTGGTCCGCGCATTGGGATAATTCCAGGGCTAATAGATCAGATATGGAGAAGGCGTGTGCAAAGCAGGGTAGGGCCGCACTGTGTCATTGTTGTCTGATGACCCTTAAGAGATTACGAAACCCGAGGGGAGGGACGGCGGTGCGTAGGG
>NC_061839.1:11426239-11446239 GCF_019202785.1 Penaeus chinensis
CAAGGCGAGGGACTGGCTGAACTGCTACCGGTGTGGGAAAGGGGCTTTACGATGATGCAAGCGGCTCAGAAGTGTATGTCGGGTTTATTTATTTGTTTATTTGTTTTTGTTAATGTATATATTTGTTTATTTATTTTTAGGTATTTTGATTTGTTTTATCGGGAGCCTTTTATTGCTAGAAGGATAATTGTTATTCCTACTTATGTTCTAAAAGTAAGGAACGTTGTGCCTGAGAGAAATTCCCATTGACGGGAAGCTGGTGATAACAACGGATCGGAGGATACACTGGGTTGATGTTGCTACATGATGATGTTGCTGTATGTTAGCGTTGCTGCATGTTGATGTTACTATATGTTGGTATTGCTGCATGTTGATGTTGCTGCGTGTTGATGTTGCTGTATGTTGGTGTATGCGCGGTGGGGGGGGGGGGGGGTCTATCCTAACTACCAACTCCACCCCCCTTTCTTTCTCTAACGTTGGGGCGGGGAAGCCTAATTTCGATCGGCAACGGTGCTCATCGAAATTAGGCCTCCGCGCCTCGACGTTAGGTTTGGTTTTATCGTAGCCTTTTGTTGTTGATGCTATTGCTGTTGTTGTTGTTGTTGTTGTTGTTGTTGTTGTTGTTGTTGTTGTTGTTGCTGTTGCATCTGTTGCTGCTGCTGTTGTTGTTGTTGTTGTTGTTGTTGTTGTTGTTGTTGTTGTTGTTACTATTACTACTACTACTGCTGCTGCTACTACTGCTACTACTGCTTCTACAACTACTGCTGCTGCTGCTAGTATTACTAGTAGTGTTATATATACTTTGCATATTTAAACTTTATTCTTTCATGTAATTGTCCATCGATCGTGTATGATATTCTTTTTTTTATTAGAATTCTAAACAAAAGACTAAAGAAATGCCCTTTTTCGTGAGTGCGTGTCTATACGTGTAGCAAAGGTGGAGAGGGGGGGGGGGGGGGAGGAGGGAGGGGAGGAGGAGGGGAGGGCCAGATGATGGTGTAATTACAGGTTGAGAGTTCACGCCGGGTGGGCGACATCTGCCCCGACTCGCCCACTATCCCCATGACCCCTCCCAACCCCTTCTCCCCTCCCCTTCCCTGCCCTAGCCCTCCCCTTCCCCTCCCCTCCCATCCCCTCCCTTTCCCATCCCCTCCCTTTCCCTTCCCCTCCCCTCTCCTCCCCTCCACTCCACTCCACTCCCCTCCTCTCCCCTTCCTCCCCTCCCCTCCCCTCCCCTCTTCCCCTGCCCCCAACCCCCTTCCCTCCATGTCCCCATCGCGGGTCCTTCTCATAACCCCACCGTCACGGACCTTCCTCGCTCGGCTCCACCTTTAAACTCCCGTGAGTGATGGAGAGCGATGGTTCTGAGGGAGGGAGGGAGGGGGAGGAAGGGAGGAGGAGGAGGAGGAAGGGAGGGAGGGAAGGAGAGTACGCTCGCAAGGGAGTGGAATTCGGAGGGTTTTTTTGGTCTTTGTTCTATTCATTGCTTTTTATTTTTTATTTGTTTTTAATGTTCTTCATGCACCCCTTCCTGTCTCCCCTCTCCCCCTCCCCCTCCCCTTCCCTTTCTTCAACTCCTTCCCTCCCTCCCTCCCTCCCTATCTTTCCCTCTTCTATTTTTTCTCCCTCGCCTTCTCCTCCTCCATCACTCTCCCCGTCCTCTCTCCTCTCCTTCTCCCTCTCTCTCTTCTCCTTCTTCCCCTCCTCCCTTTCCTTCTCCTTTTCTTTCTCCTCCCTCTCCTTCTCCTTCTCTCTCCCCTCTTTCCCGAAACCTCTTCCTCTCCTCCTCCGCTTATCACTGTTATTAACTGTTCGCTTATTAAGGATCGTTGCTCTGTTGTCGTCCCAGCGTAGAGTGTGGTTTTGGCTTCGATGGTTTTCGATTCTTCCTCCCTTTATGATTCGCCGTTCCGCGTTTTTCTTTCTTGTTTTCTCTTTATCCATTTGCTTATTTATCGTTCGTTAATACGTCGGTTCTTCGTCTTTCCTCCTTTTGCTTTTGCTGTTCTATTTTTTGTTTTTGTTTTTGTTTTATGTTCCTTCTTAAATATAACTTTTATTATAGTTGCAGTTTCACTTCATTTGTTTATATTTACTCTCGTAATGACAATACTAGTAAATGTTGTTGTCACTCGGGTTATCATTTCCCTTCGCGTGTAAACATTGTATTGTGTCCACGCTTGTAAAACGTTAATACTCGCCCTCGTCGGAAATGACTCAGACATCCAGAATTACCTCTTGATTTTCAGCTATTTCTCTCTCTGTTTCTGTCTCTATCTGTCTCTGACGTTCTCTCTCTCTGTCTCTGACGTTCTCTCTCTCTCTCTCTCTCTCTCTCTCTCTCTCTCTCTCTCTCTCTCTCTCTCTCTCTCTCTCTCTCTCTCTCTCTCTCTCTCTCTCTCTCTCTCCCTCCCTCCCTCCCTCCCTCCCTCCCTCCCTCCCTCCCTCTCTCTCTCACTCTCTCACTCTCTCACTCTCTCTCTCTCTCTCTCTCTCTCTCTCTCTCTCTCTCTCTCCTCTCTCTCTCTCTCTCTCTCTCTCTCTCTCTCTCTCTCCCTCTCCCTCCCTCCCTCCCTCCCTCCCTCCCTCCCTCCCTCCCCCTCCCCCCCCTCTCTCTCTCTCTCACTCTCTCTCTCTCTCTCTCTCTCTCTCTCTCTCTCTCTCTCTCTCTCCCTCCCTCTCCCTCTCCCTCTCCCTCTCCCTCTCCCTCTCCCTCTCCCTCTCCCTCTCCCTCTCCCTCCCTCCCTCCTCCCTCTCTCTCTCTCTCTCTCTCTCTCTCTCTCTCTCTCTCTCTCTCTCTCTCTCTCTCTCTCTCTCTCTCTCTCTCTCTCTCTCTCTCATTGTTTTTGTCGTCGCCGGCAGTAGGCAAGAGCCACTTGGATATGCAAAGGTGATGTGTTGGTGTGTATTCACCAAACGACGAGAGCGAGTGGGTTTCCGTGGCGGCTCGCTGATGAAACCTTCGAAGGTCTTAGATTTACCGGAAGTCATTTCTCTCTTTCTCCCCCTACATTTCTGTTGCTGTTGTTACTGTTTTTTTCTGTCTTTGTTTATCTTATCGTCTGTATCTCGATTCTTTGCTTTATCCAAGTTGCACTTCCTACCGGCTTTTATCCCTCCGTTCTCAGGTCTTCTTTCGGCGCTGCTGGTGGTGGTTCTTGACACTACGCGAAGGTCGTTTGCTGGTTTTTCTTCGTCGTTTGTCTCTTTTTCTTTTCTTTTTTTTCTTTTCTTTTCATATCCTGAGGTGGAAAGGTCAAGGTTACCTGTGGATGGGAGAATTATATCGAGTTATTATTGGGAAGATGGTGTCGCTTGTCTTCTCTCTCTCTCTCTCTCTCTCTCTCTCTCTCTCTCTCTCTCTCTCTCTCTCTCTCTCTCTCTCTCTCTCTCTCTCTCTCTCTCTCTCTCCCTCCCTCCCTCCCTCCCTCCCTCCCTCCCTCCCTCCCTCCCTCGTTACTCATTTTCTTCCCTCATTCCATTTTCTTTTCTTCGCTTACTTTAATCAGCCTCCGCCCCACAAATCCGGTTCCCCTTCGTTTGTTTTAACGTTTTCCAGTTCCCGTCTCTCTCGTAACTCACGCAACCGCATAAGAAGTACCATTGCCAAATACGTGATCGAACCCTGGTCGCCTACGCCCCCTCCCTCCGTTCCCTTCACCCCTCCCCCTCTTCTTCTCTCTCCCCTTCCTCCCTCTTCTTTCTCCTCCTTCCTATTCCCCTGCCCTCTCGTAGTTCTCCGTCTCACTGTCTCACTGTGCCCATTCACCTTCTCCTTCCTCTAATTCTCCTTTCCCTACCTCCTCCCTCTCCCCCCTCTATTTCTTCCCTCCCCCTCCCCTTCTCTCTCTTCCCCCCTTTATTTCTTCCCTCCCCCTTCCCTTCTCTCTCTTCCCCCCTTTATTTCTTCTCTTCCCTTCTCCTCTTCATTCTCCTCCTCCTCCTCCTCCTCCTCCTCCTCCTCCTCCTCCTCCTCCTCCTCCTCCTCCTCCTCCCCCTTCCCCTCCCCCTTCCCCTTCCCCTCCCCCTCCCCCTTCCCCTCCCCCTCTCCTTCCTCCTCCTCCTCCTCCTCCTCCTCCTCCTCCTCCTCTCCTCCTCCTCCTCCTCCTCCTCCTCCTCCTCCTCCTCCTCCTCCTCCTCCTCCTCCTCCTCCTCCTCCTCCCCCTCCTCTCCCTTCCCCTCCTCTCTCCTTCCCCTCCTCCCTCCTCCCTCCTCCCTCCTCCCTCCTCCCCTCACTCACTACCCCTGTTCCCACCGTCCCTCTGACCCCCCCCTCCCTCTCTCTCGTCTCCCCTCTCCGTGTACATTTTACTCGGGCCCGTGTGTTTTTGCGCTCCATTGTGGCTTCTTTTGCCCCGTCATCGCCATTTGTCCGCGGCTGAGCAGAGCGGCGGCGGCTGCGGCGGCGGCGTTATTTAGTGCGCCGTGTCGGTCGTCCTGCGCGCGGTTGGAGGGGGGAGGACGGGCTGTGGGCAGCGGCGGTGACGGGCTGCTTGGTAGGAGGCTGGGTTTTATGTGATTACTGTTGTTATTGGTATTGTTGTTAGTGTTATTGTGACGATGATGATGGTGACGATGACGATGGCGACGACGATGAGGATGATGATGATGATGATGATGATGTTGATGAAATAGGGAATATGGGTATTGTGGAGGGGGAGGCAGTATATATTTTTGGGGTAAGAGGCTTGTGATTCGTATGGTAATCGTTGATTGGATTTTAGGTAGAAGGGGGGAGGCGGGAGGGGGGCGAGTGTGTATTTTTAGTGAGATTGTATTGTTTTTTTTTTTTGTTTTTTTTTTTTTGTTTTTGTACAAGAAACTTAATTTTAAAGATATCGGAAGGTGATGGGAAGAAAGGTTATGAATTTATTAGTGGTAGGTTGTTTTCCGGGGAAGGGTTGGTGTGGTAGGAATGTGGTAGTAGGAGGGGGCATAAAGACTAGTCGTAGGGGGGGGGGGGGGGCTGTTACGCCACTGGAGCCGTTGTGGTGACCGGAAGAAACCGTAACGCGTGGCTGAAAAATCCTGGTAGTGATTTTACGTGTTGGGGGGGATGGGGGAGGTTGAAGGAGATCGAAAAAGCAAAGGAGGAGGAAGAAGAGGAGGAAGAAGAGGAAATAAAAAGCACCAGGTTCCGAAAAAAAAAAAATACAGCTCCAATGCGAGAAGCGAAGACGATTCAAACCGTTCGCGGGACATCCGACTTCTCTTTCGTACCTAGTATTATGCACTTTCCCCCTTACACCCCTTCCCTCTTTCTCCCTTTCCCTCTTTCCCCTCTTTCCCCTATTCCCCTTTACCCGCTATCCCCCATTCCCCATTTCCCCATCCCCTACCCCACCCATTCTCCCCCCCCTCCTACCCCCACTGGATCCTTCGCGACGGTGCAGGTGTTGGTGGGATGGGTTCCGGGCGGAGGTGGGGTGGGGGGTGGGTGGGGGGGGAGCTATTAACAGGTGGGCCGTAATCATGCAAATGGCTCCTCGTTAGCGATCCTTACGCGACCGTGTAGAGCTTTGTGTTAACGGGCTTCCTCGCTGTGTGCTCCTTCCTCGACGGGAGGGAGCTCGGGTCATTGGTGTCCGTGGGCGAGGAAGAAGCCCTTGTGGGGGCGCCGGGCCGTGGGTCGTGTTTTCGTTGTTGCTGTTTTTGTGGCTGTTGTCCTTACTTACGCTGCTGTCAAGATTGCTGTGATGGCTATGATGTGGTTATTGTCATTGTTTTTAGGAGTTGTAGTGGTATTTTTAGTAGTAGTAGTTGTAGTTGTAGTACGGTAGTGTTGAAAGACGTTGGGGGATAGAAACAAACGAATAATAGAAGATGCGAATGAAACAAAACAGGGAGAATCTTGTCTCCCTCTCCCCCCCTTCGCCCGCCTCATCCCTTCTCCATCTATCCTCTTTCCACCTCTCTCCCCCATCCCCTCACTCTTCCATCCCTCCTCCCACTCCTCCTTCCATCCGTCCCCTTCTCCTCTCCTTCCATCCGTCCCCTCCCTCTCTCCTTCCATCAGTCCCCTCCTCTCCTCCATCTACCCACCCCAACCCTGCCCCCACCCCCACCCCCACCCCCAACCCTGCCTTGATGCAAAATCGCGTCAACCTCTGCGTTTTACGAGGCACGCGGGCGGGGAAAAAGGTGTCCTTCTTAAACGGCTGGTTTCGGTTTCCAGCACTTGCGCTTAATCTCTCGCGCATCGTAAATTATTTCAGGGTTATGAAGGGGTGTGCTTGTCTTTATTTATTTTTGTTTTTTAATCTGTGGCTTTTTGGTTTGTTTTGTTTTTGTTTATTTTCTCGTTGTGGCGTTTTTGTTTATCTTTGTGTCTCCTCTTCTCTCTTCTATTTTCTTTCTTTTCTCATCTCTCTTCTACTTTCTTTCTTCTCTCATCTCTCTTCTATTTTCTTTCTTCTCTCTTTCTCTCTTTCTCTCTTCTCTCTCTTCTCTCTCTTCTCTCTCTTCTCTCTCTTCTCTCTCTTCTCTCTCTTCGCTCTCTTCGCTCTCTTCTCTCTCTTCTCTCTCTTCTCTCTCTTCTCTCTCTTCTCTCTCTCTCTCTCTCTCTCTCTCTCTCTCTCTCTCTCTCTCTCTCTCTCTCTCTCTCTCTCTCTCTCTCTCTCTCTCTCTCTCTCTCTCTCTCTCTCTCTCTCTTCTCTCTCTTCTCTCTTCTCTCTCATTCTCATTCTGTTCCTCATTTTATTTCACTTTTTCTTTCTGTCTATGTATTATTTCATTCTGTTCCTTGTTCTCGTTCTAGCTACGTATTCTTTCCTTCTCCCAGCTTCTTAGTGCCATGTTGCAAGTGCCACTTCGAGGAGAGCCATTCCCTCGTCACGCAGAGCCAGGTCGGGACGGCAGCAAGGGTCGAGGCGTTATTATTAAGCGGAGGGCGATCATCACCTGCCCTGCCTCCCCCCCCCCCCCCCAATTGTGTCATTTTTCATCGCGCTGTCAACTCTCCGAAGTAACTTGGCATTTACTGCTGTCGCTGTCACTTTTGATGGCTCTCGTTGGCAATTTTGATACCTCCGACGGGCGGATTTTGGTACCAAGCGGGGCTGTTTTTTTTTTCTTTCTTTCTTTTATTTTCTATCTCTTTTGGTATTTTGTTGATGCCCTGTTTGGTTGGTTGGTTGAACTTTTGATAATTAGTTTTTCTTGTCTGTGTAGGTTATTGGTATTATCATTGTTATTGTAATTATGATTATTATTACTGTTATGATGACTATTATAGTTATCATTTTTTTTATTGTTGTTGTTGTTGTTGTTGTTATTAGGGGACGGGAGCGAGATCTTGCTTGTGTATTTTGATCGTGTCTTGGTTAAAGTTGATTACGTGATTACCTGTCAGATAAGAAAGATTGCTGTCTCTTTACCTAGAATTTGATTGCTCTCAATGTTTTGGATGGCCTCGTGTATAATATTTTGAAAGATTGGGAATGTGATTTATATTTAGATACTGCTTCTTTTGTTTGTTTTTTTATCATTTAATTTGTTTTCAACTGTCGTCTCGCTTATCCCGTTGGTAGTTCATTGTTGTTCTTTTAACTACGAAGCCTCGATAGTTGGCGATTTATAGAACCGTTAATCCGGCGTTGGTCTCTTTAATGCCGGACGACTCGGCGGACTCGATCTCGCTCTGATTGCTCCGCTATTTATCTCCGATGCCCCTATTAGTGCCCGGCAATCCAACGAGTGCTCTCCATCCCCCCCCCCCCCTCCTCTACGCTTACCACTGCCATCCCACACTGTTCACGGTCGCTGCCCTCTCCCCATCTCATTCCGCCCTCTTCTCCCCATTGCCCCTTCCTCCTGTAGGCTCCCTATGTTCCTTCTGCCTCCTCCCCATCTACGCCTCCCTTTGCTCCCTCTCCCTCTGGGCTCCCCATGCTCCCTCCCCCTCCCCCATGCCCCCTATGCCTCATGCTTCCACTATCTCCCTATTGCCCTCTGCGCTCCTAAATCCCCCCTCCCCCCTCTATGCCCCCCACTGCTCTCCCTATCTAGGTTTACTGCCCTCTCCCTCCCTCCCTCCCTCCCTCCCTCCCTCCGCTCTCCCGCTCCCTTTAATTCCTGGCCCGGGACCTGAACACAGCAGGAAATGCTTCGTCAAGAAAGACAGCACTGTAGACATAGCGTGTGTTGAGGAGACCTTGTGAGTTCCTCCTTTTGTCTACTGTTGCGTGATGGATGAGTTGTTATTTCTGTTATTTTTTCTTATCATTGGGTAATCATTGGTATTAACGAGCCGTTGCGTTTTGATAAGGGGTCGGACGAAGGATGTGATGAGAGGATAAGGAGAGAGGTTGAGCGGGAAGGCGAAATGATGGTTGAGGGAAGACGCGGATGCGCGTGTGAGGAGGACGAGCTCGGTGCTCAAGGATGGACCGAAGGGGAGGTATGGCAAGGTTGCAGGCCGGGATGATTTGGCTCAGGGAGAGAGGAGGGGGAGATAAAGAAGAGGAGGGGAGGAGAAGAGAAGGTTAAAGGTCGGAGGGAAAGAAAAGGTGAGAGTATTTATAGGCGTAGTTCCTACCGAGGACGCCTTTGTGTGTGACTTACGACGGCAGAAAGTCATGATAATTGTTTCACACGTGACTTTTACGTCGTGGAATCGGGAGTAACAGGAACAATTGAATGACTGAATGAATGACTGAATGAATGAATGGCCCTATACATCATTTTCTCCCCGAGATTGCCTAACCTGACCCTACAGACCACTTCGGTCGAACGGAACCACCTGGCTAGATGTGGAGCAATTCTTGGCTGTAATTATGAACCTGTTATTGTTTTCGTCTGAGCCAATTCCGGAAAGACTAAGAGCCTGTCGCAGTCCGGTCGAACCAATCACGAGGCCGGGGATTCGTGAAGATCCCCTGCAGCCAATCAGAGCCCGGTGGCATGATGACGTAGGAGGGTCAGACAGTCGTCGGGGATTAGACGCGCGCCAAACACGGGGAAGGGGAGGGGGGGGGGGGTCACGTGATCTCCTTTCAATCGAGGAAGGAAGACTCTTACCTCTGCCCTCTCTCCCCTCGCCATCCCTCCTTCCTCCTCCCCTTTCGCACTCCCTCCTTCCTATATTTACCCTCCCTCCCTCCTTGTTCCTTTCTCTCCATTCTTCCCCCTTTCTCTCTTCCTCCTTCCCTCCTTGTTCCTTTCTCTCCATTCTTCCCCCTGTCTCTCTTCCTCCTTCCCCCTTTCTCGCTCCCTCCTTCCCCCTTGCTGACTCTCACCTCCTTCCTTTCTCTCTCCCTCCCACCTCCCTCCTTCCTCCCTCCCCCCTCCTCCCTCCCTCCCTCCCTCCCTCCCTCCCTCCCTCCCTCCCTCCCTCCCTCCCTCCCTCCCTCCCTCCCTCCCTCCTTCTTTCCTTTTTTCCTTCTTTCCTTTTTTCCTTATTCTCTCTCCTCTTGTCCTACCTTTCTCTCCTCGCTCACCCCCATCTGTCGCAAGACTTAATAGTTTTCGCTCTGACGCAAATGCGAACTTCTGCGTGACTTTATTTCTCTACATTTGAGTCTCCCGGGTGACCTTTGTGCGCGCGGTCGTTAACGCACGATTCAAACTTTGATTCACGACCCTGGCACCGGCGGCGTGACGCGGCAGAGGCGGAAGGGTGGCGGGGTCGCGGGGGTAGGGGGGTGGGAGGGGTGGTGCAGCATCTTGTGACAGGGTTTTTTTATTTGGTGTATTTTTATTTGTTTGTTTGTTGTTGGTTTTGTTTGTTTCTTTGTTTTCTGCGCATGTGTGACATTGAGTCCGATACCCTATGTGGTGCCCTCTGCAGGGTCCTCATCAAATGCCTTTGATCCACATTGAGATAAATATTTGGGCAGCTTTTCTCGAATCTGCACCTGACATTCGACTCATGGCCTGGTATATATTATCAATATGTCTTTAAGATTATTCCTTAGAAAAACCTTCACTGAAAAAAAACTTTAAAATAGGTTTGGCAAAAAGAAAAATCTAACCATATCTTTAGCAGTCTAAACATCTTATAATGAGAATAAGGAGTAGGGCGACATCCACTCCAGTCCAGAGAGATGGGGGGAGGGTTGGATGAAATAAGAAAAATAAGGAAAAAAATAACGTTGATGAATGAATCAAAGAAAGAGAAGGTGAGAGAGCACAGAGAGTTGGTAGCGGTGCCAACTTATGACACTTACGCTTTTCGTCACCTGCGTAGGGCGTACGGTGGCGCAAGGTGGGAAAAGTTATTTCTGTGGGCGTCGGGGCATGAATCTAGCGTTTGGGCTACGGACGCACGAAAGATTTGATGGGTATGGGAGGCGGGCATTTGAGAGAGCGATAGATACAGACACAGACAGAGAGAGACGAAGACAAACAGAGGCAGATTTTTTTTTTTTAATGCTGGAAAGAAGCAGTGGACTTTAGCGTTCAGTAAATGCGATCGCGGAGCGGGATGAACCAGCATTGTTTTTCTTTCGATCTATTTTTCATTCTCAGTATTACCAAGGCATTTATCATCATTACAGTCTGGAAGGTTTATTTTCCGCTTTGATATTTCTTGCGTGTTATTTTTTCTGTGTGTGTGTGTGTGTTTGTGTGTGTATGTGTGTTTGATGTATTTACGACACCCGAACCCTCAATTACCTGTCTTGGTTTGTGTTTGTTTGCCTCTCATTAGATGGCGCTCGAATAGGGGTTTAGTCTCTGGCACGTAATAGTTTTGCCCGTTTTTTTGTCTTTCTTTCCTCCTTCTTTCTTTCTTCCTTTCATTCATTCATTCTTTCTTTTCTTCTTTCTTTGTAACGGTCCTCGTGGAAAGTTTATTGTCCCGTTGGCACCTCTCGCCTTTCATGAAAGTTCACGATGGGTGAGCAATGAGTGAATGAATGGGTTTGTGAATACGAGCGTGGTGGGTGAATGTTTATGAAGGGTTATGGATGAATGAAATTATGTTGGGTGAGTGAGTGTGCTTATATGAGTGATGAATGAATGATTCTGAATATTTTGAATGAATGGAAGAATATATGATGAAGTGGGTGATGAGTGAATGATTGTGAATGGTTATGAATGAATGAAAGGGGAAGTATATGGGTAAATTAGTGAGTAAGGAGTGGATGATCATTAATAAATGAAAGTGTATATGAATGAAGACGCAAGTGATTAATCAAGTAGATTTCGGTGATGAAGTGGACGAGTGAATGAGTTAAGGAGTGAATAGTGAATCAGTGAATGAGTAAATGTGTGTTGGAGATGAAGGGGGCGGGGCACGTCTGGTTCCTGTTAACGGGGTTCGGCGACTAGGACATCACCTTTCCCAGATGCATTACAGGGTTAAACACGTGAACTTAATCCGTTAAAAGCTGCAGTCGCCTGGCATATGAGGGGTGGGGTTGGGGGTGGGAGAGGGAGAGGGAGAGGGAGAGGGAGAGGGAATTTTAGGGAGTAGGAGGGGGAGAGGGAGGGAATAAGGCGTGGTAGTGGGAGGGGGAGAGGGAGGGGAAGGGGAAGGGGAAGGGGGTAGTGGGGGATTGACGTTGATGAGGTGTTCGGGGTGTGGCAATACCCTTTTGTGTGTTTGCACTGGTCCGCGTCGTGAGATGTTGCTTGATGTTGCTCGTAAGATCGTTTGTTTTCGGAAGGTCGGGAGTGGTTCGATGGCGTCTGGCGGCGAATTAAAAGTGGAAGGATTGCGACACCGGGAGCCAAACAAGACCCTGACTAACGAGGTGCCAAGCCAAGGGTCGCAGACATGTGTGACGGAGGGGGAGGTGGATAGACTCGCTCATGGGAAGGCGGGCGGGCGGCGGGCGGGCGGGCGGGCGGGCGGGCGGGCGGGCGGGCAGGCAGGCAGGCAGGCAGGCAGGCAGGCAGGCAGGCAGGCAGGCAGGCAGGCAGGCAGGCAGGCAGGCAGGCAGACAGACAGGCAGACAGGCAGGCAGGCAGACAGGCAGACAGAGAGAGAGAGAGAGAGAGAGAGAGAGAGAGAGAGAGAGAGAGAGAGAGAGAGAGAGAGAGAGAGAGAGAGAGGGAGGGAGGGAGGGAGGGAGAGAGTGAGAGAGCCACTCGATCCTCGGCATCGCATGATTAATTGGCCGGGGACCACCCGTAAAGTCGGAGGCGGTGTCTGGGGCGGCGACAGCCTTGTGCTGCGGCGGTTGAGGGAAAGCAGACGCAAATACTGCTCTTGAGTATAGCCATGTTGTCTTCAAGTGGCGACGTCGAGCACGTGTGTGACCTGTGGGTGAGGCGGACGATGAATTAAGAGGTAATGTGGGCGCGTGGGCGGGGTGCCGATACTACGCTGTAATTTCGAAGGGAAACTTGCGGGGGAGCATTACCGGCTGGTTGGGAGGACCTGCCGGGGGGGGATCTGTTTTGTATCTTTTCTCGTAAGCATAAAATGATTTATACGGATTATCTTTGTCAGGAGAAGTCGGAACGTTAGTTTCTGTTTGTATTAGCGTGTTTATTATTGAATGATTTGGCTTTTATAGAGGCTTACATAGTTTCTAATAATCCTGCTAGAGTGGCAGACAAAGGATATGACTGTCAGATATGAATTCTTCCCTCCGTGCATTGTCTCCAATAGATCGGATTAGAGCGCGGTGGTAATGGACAGGCGGAGGGAAAATGGAGCATTGTCTGTACAGAAATAAACACAAAGCCAAGGGTAGTGTTTGCCCATCGACAGTGGCGAAGGGAAAGCGATCCCGGAGGCTCTGGCGATACTTCGGGCGCTGATTGAGGCATCGCGGAAACATCCTCCTCCAAAGGCTCCAGTTTCCCGAAAGTAATGGTTCCCAGAAAGTATAGAGCTCGCCCCGTTAATTGGCGACTGCGGACGACGTAATTGGCTGAGGTCGGTCCGTCGTGTCGAGACGTGTGTTTGCGCGGGGGGGCTGGTGGGGGAGTAAGGGGGAGGGGGGAGCCTTTTTTAGTATGTCAGAGCTACTTGCGCCTCGTTCTACATTTCACCCTTTTGTCGGGGGAAAGTTGGCCGTCATGTTTATTAGTATTCCGTGAGAAATTTATGTTTATTGTTTTATTTTATTCTGAATTTATGGTTATTGCTTTACTTGTGGCTTCCGCGTTTGCCGCGAGAAAACGTGGTTCGTAGTCTTTTGCTGAAATGCAGTGCGCGCAAGCTTTGGAAAAGCTGTGTCACATCGAGTATCTGTTCTCAGTGAAACTATGAGTAACTTGTGAGACAAGTTATAATGGGATTTCTGTCAATAGACTGCATTTTATGAAGAAGGTCGCTTACTTAGGTAATTGTAGCATGCCTGTAAGTGATGGTAGTTAGATAATAGCACAATCGCTAAAAATAAATTGGGCTGAGGAGCATCTCGCAGCCTCTTCCCCTTTCCCCTCTTGCCATGTCTCCGCCTCTTCCTCCTTCCCCTTCTCTTCGTGCCAGTCAACCATGCGACGCTAACAGTCGCCGACGGGGAGTGTGTAGGCTGCTGACGGCCATTTGAGGAGTCCCCGAGGGAAGGCTACGCAGGGGAAAGATTGGAACAAGCAGGCATTGGAGGGGGCGGGAGGGGGAGAATAATGAGGGGAGAGATGTCCCCTCTCTCCCCTTCCCCTCTCGCCATAAACTCCGAAGGGCAAAGGGTGGACAAGAGAGAAATGGCTGCGTCTTCCCATCTCGAGGACGGGCGGCGGAGGAGGGAAAATAGACAGACGGGGGATTTACCCTTGACTCGGTGGGGAGGGAGGGGAGGTCGCGGAGTGGGAGAACGGCAGGGGGGCAGGGACACGGAGTTGGGGGTGGAGTTGATTAGGTGCGGCTGATTTATTTAGCTCCAGGCTTGTTTCAGTGCCTCCTCTGAAAGGGGAACTTAATCAACCCCCATTCCTCCTCCCATCCGTTCTTTCCCCCTTTTTTCTCTTTTTCCACAATGAACGCTTATATGTTAATCATCATCAGTCATTGTTATTATTGTTGTTGTAGCTGCTGCTGTTTTTGTTATTATTTATAAACTATTCACTGGACCATGACTATGGACCTTTGATTCTAAAGATAATACATGTAATCCTAAGAAGTAAAGAAACTTTCTTTATCGAAGTTTTATTGCACTGGTGAACTCATGGGCGCCGGAGCACGGTTTTCGGAATCACGACTCGACCGCAGAATGCTGTCGGTGACGACGAGGAAACACCGCAGCCTCACGTGGGGGAGATGGCATCGCGGAAGGAGGGCTGCGTGTGTGCCGTGAAAAAAAAAAAAAGAGAGATGGGAGGTGGGAGGAGAAGAAGAGAAGGAGAAAGGTGGAAGAAGAAATGGAAGAAGCTGACATCAGTGTGAATGTGAGCGAGGCATAAGAACAGCCTGCAGGGCGAGGCCGCGCGAGGAGGGAAACGGGCGCTTCGGGAGAAGTTCACACGCGCGCGCACGCAGACACACACATGCATATACATACATTCACATTCAGATTCACACAGTGTATATTCATACATCCATATGTGATTCACACAGAGTATATGCATACATGCATGTGTGATTTATAAATAAACGCTTCACATGACAGTTCTCTGTATATTGTGCTTGAGGTTTGCTTGCTTACTTATCGTGACAGTGAAGGGAATTTCCTGTTCGGCGGAAAATAATGACCGTCGGCGCTTATCTCCTACGGCTTTCCACGAATGCCAGAGTGCGGTCGGCAAGCGCGCCGCCGCACGTGAGGGGAGTCCGGATGACGGAGGGCCGCGGGTGAGGCCGAGGAGGTAGGAGGTCTTCCCCTCTCTCTCTTCTCTCTCATCTCTTCTCTTTCCCATCTCTCTCTCTCTTTCTCTCTCTCTCTCTTTCTCTCTCTCTCTCCTCTCTCATCTCTCTCCTCTCTCATCTCTCGCTCTCTCTCGCTCTCTCTCTCTCTCTCTCTCTCTCTCTCTCTCTCTCTCTCTCTCTCTCTCTCTCTTCTCTCTCTCTCTCTCTCTCTCTCTCTCTCTCTCTCTCTCTCTCTCTCTCTCTCTCTCTCTCTCTCTCTCTCTCTCTCTCTCTTTCTCTTTCTCTTTCTCTCTCTCTTTCTCTCTCTCTCTTCTCTCTCTCTCTCTTATCTCTCTCTTCTCTCTCTCTCTCTCTCTCTCTCTCTCTCTCTCTCTCTCTCTCTCTCTCGCTCTCGCTCTCGCTCTCGCTCTCGCTCTCGCTCTCTCTCTCTCTCTCTCTCTCTCTCTCTCTCTCTCTCTCTCTCTCTCTCTCGCTCTCTCTCTCTCTCTCTCTCTCTCTCTCTCTCTCTCTCTCTCTCTCTCTCTCTCTCTCTCTCTTTTGCCCCTCCTTTCCGCCTCGTCATCACTGAGTATCCAGCATGAGATTTAGGGCGATACACATCTAAATTCTCCCCTCGTTTCTCCCTCCCTCCTTTATTCCCCTTCAGCCATTTTCCTTTCCTCACATCATGTTTATCCCTCTCACTTATCCGGCGAGGGTTATCTACACTCTGGATTTTTTTTTTTTTTTCCTTGGTCGTTCGTCTGAAATCGGTAATAAGGTTTCGATTGAAAATGAAAGAGAAAGAAGTAAACAAGTCGATTTTTTAAAATTGTATTTGTTTTATTATTAGTATTTTGTTTTATCTTCTGTTTCGCAACCCCAGCTCTGTCTGGAGGGGGAGTTAAGGCCGGGGTTAGAAGTGGTCGGAAGAAAGGTTCTCCCTGCATGTTGCTTGCCTCGGCGATGTGGTCATGCAGTGCCCCTGGGAAGGCCATGGGGTCAGCAGGTGAGGAGTTGTGGGGGGGGGGGTACTATACCGGGGCCGACACGCGTTTTCTTAATGAGGGAATCGATTTCCGACTCGCTGTATCGCTCTCTCTCTCTCTCTCTCTCTCTCTCTCTCTCTCTCTCTCTCTCTCTCTCTCTCTCTCTCTCTCTCTCTCTCTCTCTCTCTCTCTCTCTCTCTCTCTCTCGTTGATAGTTCATTTGACCTCTTTCTATTTTTTCTCTCTCTTTTCTCTTTTCTTCTCGTCTCTGCTCTTCTCGTCACTTCTCTACTCTACTCTTCTCTTCTCTTCTCTTCTCTTCTCTTCTCTTCTCTTTCTTTCCTTCCCTTCGCCTCTTTTCTCCCCTCGTCTTCTATCTCCCCTTCTGTTCTATTCTCTCGTCTCCTCTCCTCTCCTCTCCTCTCCTCTCTCCTTTTCTCTTCTCCCTCCTCACTCGTCTCCTCTCCTCCCTTCTTTCCTCTCCTTTCGCCTCCCTTTTCTTTTCTTCTCCTATCCTTCCTTCTTATCTCTTATCTTCTCTTGATGGAAAGCAGGGGGAAACGTGGAAGTGAGACAAGAAAACAATGATAACTGAAGTGAGGGAGGATAAAGAGGACCAAATAATGAGGCTCGGTAAGCCGTAAGATAAGAAGGACAGGTAGATAAGGCTTATCTCTCTGAGCGTCCGGTATCGTGGCTCAGCGAGAGGTGCGTCGAGAGCGGATGGGGGGCGGGGGCGGGGGCGGGGGCGAGGGTACGGGGCGGGGGCCATGCGGATTATGCTATTGTTTTTTTCTTATTGGTTGGAATGTGTGCTATTCACGCTATGTGGATTTCAGTTACGTTTGCGAATCGGCGATCGTTGGATTTTGTATCCTTGTTACATCCGGGGATTTCGTGTGCGGCGCTGTGAGCACGCGAGGCTTTGCGTCGTTTGTATTTTGAAATTTCCGATCTCCTGACTTTCTTTTTCTGTGAATGTTTACCAGCCTGTCTGTTTGTCACTTTTTGATATGGGTGCATATGCATAATTCTTTACTGATGCATAATGTCTCTTCCTAATTTTTCATTAAATCTCAATGCTCAACACAAAACTATAAAGCAACGCATAGAGCAGTCTTTACCGCAACAGCAGTCGCTCCGGAGTGTCCGCTGACGCCGCTGCCTCAGCCCTCCGCTGTCAGCGTCGGAGACACGTGGGCTGCGAGGCGGCGGCGGCGGCAGTTGTCTCCGTGACCCTGGAGCCATTACGCCATTAGTAAGGCTTTCTTCTAGCCGGTTTTTAGTCCTTCTTGCAAATTAGTAACTCGCAGTGTTCTTTTTAAGGGAATTAAAGACTTGCTTCCTCAGTTTGTTTGTCTGCTGGAGGTAAGCTGTCAAGGTCGGCTGAGGGTTGGCTTCCAGGCGGCGCGCGTCTTGCTGTCTCCGGCGGCGCTGGAAGAGGATGTGCGAGGAGCTCGAAAAAGGGATCCTGTGGCAGTGAGGACGACGAAGCGGCAGTGGAGGGGAGGGCGGGTTGGAGGGGACGAGAAGTGGCTGAAGGGATAGAGGAGGGAGGGAAGGAGGGAGGGAGGAGGAGAGTGAAGGGCGCTGCAGGCAGACGATGAGGCAAGAGATGCTGGTGGGTTAGCGGCCGTAAGGAGATGTAAGTATGATATTGACATCTCGCCCCGTGATGATGTGGAGTGACTCCGGCGCCGGGAGTTTATTATCGATGTCAGGGAGGTGGCGGCGATGGCTTGGCTGCTGTCACTTTCGAGGAGCCAGAAGGTGTCGTGTGTGTTTGCTTTGGCTGAGGGGAATGAACAGATAAGGGAACTTGTGCAGGTCCCTTCAGGGTCAAGTGGGAGCATTCTCCTCCCCTCTCTCCCCTCCCCCTTTCCACTGCACGCTTATCAGTCTGATAGACAGCAACAAATTGCACGAGGAGTGGCTTATGACGAGGAAGGAGTGGCTCGGAGTCGCAGAATAGGTTCAGATTCCGGGCTGTCGATCAGAAGTAGATGGACGAGGACGATGGCGATCCCGAGGAGACGTGGCATCGTGACCCCAACGGTGGCCTCTCTTGTCTTGCGTGCATAGAGCGTGGGCGGGAGACAAGACGAAGCCGGGGAGAAGTCCTTCGGTTGTCGTGGTGATATCGACGGTGGGTGACCGGAGTCGGCGTCTGCCTGCCCTGCGTGTCCCGCGACCCGCCGCGCCGCCGTCGGGGGGAACTGCCGCTGCTGATTGCGTAGGTAGTGCATGTCGAAGACGTGATCTTCGGGCACGGAAAGAAGGGAGTGGTGGCTGAGCTGTGAAAGGGCATGCTGGAAAGGTCTTCGCGAGTTGTAAAGCGTGTTTTATGAATGTTTCGAGGCTTTTGTTTATGGATTGCTGTTGTGCAAAGTCAGTGAGTGGCTTAAGATATTGTTTTGTTTCGAGAGGCGAGAGCTGCGCAATCGTTTGTAATTAATGATTTGTAGATATTGTCTTTTCGGTTGTGGCGGAAGCATAAACTCACTTCGAGAGAATTGTTTCTGTTATTGTTGTGATTACTATTGCTGTTAATATTGCTATTACTACTACTACTGCTGCTGCTATAACTACTACTATTACTATTATTATTACTACTAATACAGCTACAAACACTAGAGCAACAACTGCTGCTACTGCCAGCAATAGCAACGTTAATTAACAATGAAAATGTTAATGATCCTGATGAACATGATGATAATAGTAAGGATGAATGATAATGTTAATGTCATCGTGATCCTCCTCCCTTGCTCCTGAGGGGCCTCGAGGTACCTTCATTGCCGGGCCTAATTGCACCCCCACGCCACCCCGCCCAGATCACGAGCTAATTAAGGTGGTTATAATGTATTGTGCACTTTTGTTGGGCGCCTCATTACGTTTAATTTCAGGTCACGGCGTCATTTGTTCCTTAACTTGGTTGCCTTTGTTTTTCGGGGCAAACGGGGGAGCAAGTGGATGAGGGAGAAGGCGTTAGTGTCTTGTTTTGCCGATGGGAGGGGGGTCTTGATTGCTTCATTTGTCTTCCCTTTGAGGGTCCTTTTTATTTTATTTTTTTATTTATTTTTTATTTAACGGAGGGTGGGGGAGCCTTAGTTGGGGTAGGGGTTATGGAGTTCGAGGGGAGAATGAGAGGAGAAGTGGGGTTCGGGGGGACGATCGAAGGCCGTGAGCCCTCTGGCGGCGAAGCGAAGGGGATCACGCCCGTGCCATGAAGTATTGTCCGCCAAGTCCTCATGGGCTTATGGTCTTATGGTCTCTCTTATTGAGGAAGGATCATGGTCTGATTATAGGATCGCGAGGTGGGTGTGGGTAGGGGAGTGGGGGGGGGGGTCAGAAGTCGGGGAACCAAGGATGAGGAAAGGCATGAAATGGGTGGGGGATAGGGAGAGGTTGCGGGGAAGCTGGAGCCGGAATGAGGTTAGTGGGGGATAAAGGAGGAAAGTTAATGCCGGTGGGAGGCTGTGTGATGGTCGTGATGACAGTGGTGATGCAGTTCGAGTCGTGGCGCCGCCTCGGTCTGATGACGAGGCAAGGTCTGCGGCGGCGGGAGCGAGCGAGGTTCGAGAGGCTGCGAATTACGTCGTCGCTCTAATTCCTTTAGCGCATCGTCTTCCCCCGTATTATTGTAATCCCGCGAGATTGATGCCGGATGGATGACGGGCCGGAGATGTTTCGCAGATGCCGAGATCAAGAAATGAAAGAGATGGCGAGCGTTCAAGGGCGACGGGAGAGCCCGTTTGTCTGTTTGTGCGATTAAAGGAAACGGCGGAAAGGCGCTGTCTCCCTTTGGCTGGCGGAGGGCGGGTGGGGATGGCCTTGGATTGGGGGGGGGGGGTTATCATGCGCTGACATGGATCATGCAATCTCCCGGGGATCAATCGACCTTTGAACGCTTATCAGAGATTCAAACTTTTTGGACCGCCATTCAATGTTCAATTTCATAAACCAGCATTTTGTATTTGATGAGAAAGCGAACCTTTTAAAAAATAATTATTTCGTGACGGTTGCTTTTGCATAAAATTCGGGAATGTTGAGCAAGATTCATGGAGACTCCAAACAATAGCTTAACCAATAGCTCTCTCTGAGTGGAGAGGAGAGTCTACTAGCTACGGGTGTGCTTTGGGCGAGTTGCGCCTGGAAATCGGGCCCAGGGAGTGGGTTTACGAGTCTGCTTGTTAAAATAGGCGTGTTCATGCGTCTGGAAAACGTGATCCAATTACAGCATTGTCTAACTGGGATCATGACTAGCTAGTAGGTTCCTCGTTAGTCTTTTTAAAGGGGATGTTGCATAATTCCCGCCTACGGATGTTAGCTTT
>NC_061839.1:11453739-11473739 GCF_019202785.1 Penaeus chinensis
GACTGCACGCCAGGGAACGGGTTTTTGCCTCATGCATTACAGGCCTTTTTTGCGTGAAATATGCCTTCCAGGAACAAAGCCCTTGAATAATTACAGGCAGTCGATGTCATTCAAACCCGGTATCGCAAGTGACATTGGACAGGCCGCCTGGCTGGAGTTGTGACGTCGCGCATTTCTAACATCCCAAGTCTGTATTGCCGTTACTCCGCGAGGGTCAGAGTGGCCGGCGCACTCCCCCTGCTTTATGGCAGCCACAGCTGATTCAGCCTATTTTATGCGACAAATGCGAACATCAGAATGATTGATCTACCTTTGTGTAAAATAGTACATACAACAGAACCGCACTGGGATCAATAAAGAGGATCAAATGTCATGCAATGAATACTTGATCCGTGACAAAATACACCCTCTATTTTGGGCACATGCGAAATCGCGTTCAGTAATTCCCATCCCATGATAAGCACGTATTACTTAGCATTCACTAAAACCGGCGTTGTAGCCTTACTCTATAAAGCCAGTGTATCGCGTCGGTGTCGTTTTGCCGCAGTTATAAATCGCCTTTCCGTGACGACGACGACGACACGCAGGTGGTCGCTAGCTACGTCCCTCCCCCACCTGGCCCAGAGTACGGCTGGAAGGGGCGGCGGGCGGAATAGGTCGGGAGGTGGATAAGTGGATCGGCTGTCGGGATCACTCGTCATCATGCACGTGGCTTGACATTTCGAGAGGGCGAAGAAGCTATTACTGCTGGTGATTGAATCGTTGGAGTGTACCCGTGTTCGTTGTCCTCGATTAGGAAGGGTATTTATAATGCGCCGAGCGGGAGAAACAGTTGCTTGAGTGCTCCTTGTGACCTCCTCCGAGTGTGAAAGATGTTATCAGCAAGCATTCATAATGAGCAAGGTGAGGAAGACGGGTTTGGAACCACCTGTGCACTGATCCCTACCTGGACCTTCAGGTTGCACTGCCGCGAGACTGGCTGCTGACTCACCTTCGCAGGCCTCCCTTCCCTGCTCCTCCCGGTCTGCCCACCTGTCCACCCACCCTCCCCGCCTGCCCACCTTCCCCGCCTGCCCACCCTCCCTCCCCACCTGTCCACCCACCCTCCCCGCCTGCCCACCTTCTCCACCTGCCCACCCTCCCTCCCCACCTGCCCACCCTCCCTCCCCACCTGCCCACCCTCCCTCCCCACCTGCCCACCCTCCCTCCCCACCTGACCACCCACCCCGCCCATCCACCCGCTCCCCCTCCCCTTCGCCCGGCCCGCGTACCCCTCGCTCACCAAATGCACCATATCCTCTCGCACACCTGTCCCCTCGCGGTATCCCTCTTCGAGCTCTCGGTCCAGCTTTTCCCCTAAGCGTCTTGATCCTTTCGTTCACACGTGCACACACGCTGTTACACTCACTCACGCACTCACTCACTCACGCACGCACGCACGCACTCACTCACTCACTCACTCACTCACTCACTCACTCACTCACTCACTCACTCACTCACTCACTCACTCACTCACTCACTCACTCACTCACTCACGCACTAACGCACGCACGCACTCACTCGCACACGCTCTCACTCTCTCTCTCTATCTATCTATGCTTCTCTTTCTCTCTTTCTTTCTTTCTCTTCTTTCTTTCTTTCTTTCTATTTATTTATTTCTCTTTCTCCCTTTTTCTTTCTTTCTTTCTTTCTTCCTTTCTTTCTGCCTCTCTCTCTCTCTCTCTCTCTCTCTCTCTCTCTCTCTCTCTCTCTCTCTCTCTCTCTCTATATATATATATATATATATATATATATATATATATATCTCACACTCTCTCTCTCACTCTCTCTCTCTCTCTCTTTTCTATTGATCATTAGCTGTAATTGAGTAACCCTGACGCGTCTTCAATAGACCCTGGTGACTTACCGTTCCTGCTTATTTTGTCGCGCACCAGCATTCAGTATTTCGAAAGGTCTTGGCAATACGTTCGTGTATGGCAACCTTTCCCTCGGCAAGGGCTGGGTGCCGGGAAGTGTTGCACCATAGGCTTCGCGCTTTTGGCCTTTGCGAACGGCTGTTTAGTTTCTCGCCTGCCGTTCAGGGAACCGCTAGGCATGTGTTGTCTTTAATGGCTCTGGCGATGTGTTTGTTGTGACGAGAAGCCCTTTGTGTGTGTGGAACTCTTTTGTGGTGGTGCGCGCATGTCAGTGTTCGGAATATGTTTTTTTTCTCATTTGCACGCATAATTAAACGCTTGCACATTCAGTTCCCGCATGCACAGTCACTCGCATTCTCGCATCTTGGAACTTTTTTTTTTTTTTTTTTTTTTTTAACTTACTCTCTAATGAATGCGCTCACTTACTTACTCACTCACTCACTCACTCACTCACTCACTCACTCACTCACTCACTCACTCACTCACTCACTCACTCACTCACTCACTCACTCACTCACTCACTCACTCACTCACTCACTCACTCACTCACTCACTCACTCACACACTCACTCACTCACTCACTCACTCACTCACTCACTCACACACTCACTCACACACTCACTCACTCACTCACTCACACACTCACTCACTCACTCACTCACTCACTCACTCACTCACTCATTAACGCATACATTCCTCCCCCACCAGCAAAACGCCTACATAATTACAGCTTACACACGTTACTCCTCATAGCATGGTCAGCCGCTTTGACACCAGCAATGCGGCAGTCCTGTAGCATTTGATGAATTATGCCAGCGGTCCGTGCCGGGGGAGGGGGGCGGTAGGGGAGGGGGTGTTGATTGGCCAGCGAACGGTGCAACGGAGGGAGGTGAGGGGGTAGGAGGGGCAGGGGCGGCATGGGCGGTCGAGAAGGAAACGGGGCAGATGTGTGCTGATGATGAAGTGCCAGCTGGTGGCTGCTGTCCGCTCAGCGCCCGATGGTTGGCAGTGAAACGCTGGTCGAGCACACAGAGTAGAGGGCTGCTTTCAGCTCTTGTATGCCGAGACGAGAGACTTTTTTATATATGGAAATTAAAACTAAAACTTAGAAAAAACCGTGGAGCTGTGTGTCCTTTGATGTTCGTAAGATTAATTATACGTTCATTGCAATTAGAAAACCAAGCGCCAATTCGTCAATTACTACACTATGTGTAACGCATTAAACGTCATGCAACCGTGGATCAAGTCCGCCGTGAGTAGACCAGAGGATCATTAGGCACCTGGAAACGGAACACTGCATCATTCATGAACGCCACTGAACCATAACAGTACCTGTATGTCCAGCGTCTACTCGCACTTCCGCAGGGCTTAATGACGTGTGAAAGGGGGGGGGGGGGGGCAGCGTGGAGTGAAAGGTCGGGAGGTCAAGAGAGCAAACGGATTGAAGTGAGAACGATATCCACTCAGCGACTGACGCAGTTATGCAGTCATACTTCCTCGCGAGGGCCACGTCTCGGCGAGTGTCGGGGTGGACGGCGAGTGCGAGGAGTGCCAGCGAGGGAGGTCGATGATTTATGGGAATGTTTCCGGGGATCGTGAATTTTTGATGTAGGCTTTGCTTTGCTTGAAGTACATTTCGTAAATCCGAGAGTAACTTTTTTTTTTTTTTTTTTTTCATTTGAAGAACTGCGCGTTGGGTGTATGGATTTACATCAACGACTATGTAAAGAAGCAAATTAAAGCGGAGAGAATGGAAATACGTCAGCGGCTTCCCACTATTCGCCTCAGATGGGGTTTATGGCGAGGACGCAGATTCGCCTCGTCTCATGCACATTGATTGACGACGCTCCGAGAAGGTGGGGGGGGGGGGGGGGGGGTGACGGCGCAGGTAAATCAGGAAGAGGGGAGAGCGAGACAAGGACAGAGACACAAAGGGACAAAGGCGTAGACATAAACCCAGAAAGAAAACAGGCAGGCAGGCAGAGATACACAGACAAATGCAAAGTTACATTGGCATAGGCAGACAGAGAGAGAGAGAGAGAGAGAGAGAGAGAGAGAGAGAGAGAGAGAGAGAGAGAGAGAGAGAGAGAGAGAGAGAGAGAGAGAGAGAGAGAGAGAGAGGAGAGGGAGAGCACACACACACAGAAGAGAGAGAGAGAGAGAGAGAGAGAGAGAGAGAGAGAGAGAGAGAGAGAGAGAGAGAGAGAGAGAGAGAGAGAGAGAGAGGAGAGGGAGAGCACACACACAGAAAGAGAGAGAGAGAGAGAGAGAGAGAGAGAGAGAGAGAGAGAGAGAGAGAGAGAGAGAGAGAGAGAGAGAGAGAGAGAGAGAGAGGTGACGAGAAAGGGACGGTGACAGCTTCATCATCCGGGGAGCGACGGGAGGCGGGACTTCAGGAACTAAGAGGACGCTACCTTGCCTGCGCTGGAGATGTCATGGCCTGTCGCGGTTTTGTTGATGTGGTTCCGCCTGTCAGATTAATGGTAATGAAGTCTATTCATTATTCATGGAAGGGATGCGGGACAGGTTAGAAGAGGAAGATGGGGGGGGGGGGGAGAAGGGAGGTGAAGATGGAGGGAAAATGTTTAAGGAGAGGTTGGAATGGGGAGAAATACAGTTGAGGTTGGAGAGAGGAAAAAGGAAATGGTAAAAAACAAAAAAAACAAAAAAACAAAAACAAAACGTGTTTCGAGAAAGAGAGAAAGAGAGAAAGAAAGAAACCGGAGAAAAAAATGTACAAAAAATTCAGTTTTTGGTTCGCAACGCCTGTAATTTGCGAGACTCCAAAGACGACCCGAGACTATCACGCAAAACTCGCATCCTGAAGACTCGCCTGAGCTCCCGTCGTTTCCCCTTCGCCTTCTCCTTCTGCGTCTTCTTCATCATTTCTTTTGCCGTTGCTACCTTCTGCCCTCTTCTCCTCCTCCTCCTCCTCCTCCTCCCCCCCTTCTCCTTCTTCTTCTTCTTCTTCTTCTTCTTCTTCTTCTTCTTCTTTTCCTTTTCCTTTTTTTCCCCCTCCTCCTCCTTCTCTTCCTCCTCCTCCTTTTCCTCCTCCTCCTCTTCCTCCTCTTCCTCCTCCTCCTTCTCCTCCTCCTCCTCCTCCTCCTCCTCCTCCTCCTCCTCCTCCTCCTCCTCCTCCTCCTCCTCCTCCTCCTCCTCCTCCTCCTCCTTCTCCTCCTCCACCTCCTCCACTCTTCCTCCTCCTCCTTCTACCCTATCTCCTCCCAAACCTCCTCCTACCATATCTCCTCCCAAACCTCCTCCTCCTCCTCCTCCTCCTCCTCCTCCTCCTCCTCCTCCTCCTCCTCCTCCTGCTCCTCCTCCTCTACCTCCTCCACTCTTCCTCCTCCTCCTCCTACCCTATCTCCTCCCAAACCTCCTCCTCCTCCTCCTCCTCCTCCTCCTCCTCCTCCTCCTCCTCCTCCTCCTCCTCCTCCTCCTCCTCCTCCACTCTTCCTCCTCCTCCTACCTATCTCCTCCCAAACCTCTCCTCTCCTCCTCCTCCTCCTCCTCCTTCTCCTCCTCCTCCTCCTCCTCCTCCTCCTCCTCCACTCTTCCTCCTCCTCCTACCCTATCTCCTCCCAAACCTCCTCCTCCTCCTCCTCCTCCTCCTCCTCCTCCTCCAAGAAATGAATTTGAATAGGAAGAATAGCATTCTGAAATAAAGCTGACACAATCACGTGGAGCGAGTGAAAGTGGCCACGATGAACAAATATCAGCAAACAATGAGAATGACAAAAATAGTATTAGAATAAGAGGGACTCAACAGCGCGGATCGAGTGGGAGTTGAATACCCACAATAAGAATTAGAGTAAAATAATAGTAATAATAATATAAAAAGAAATTCTCATAGGGCAACTGGGACTTCATCAGCGACATCATCCGTCATTATATTTGCATATGTGTGTGGATCGAGAGACTGTCCTTAGACGTTTCATTAAGTTTCATTATTATTTGCTCTCTTTCAACCTGCCCGTTTCGTTCCGCATCGTCGTTGGGATTTCAGTTCGTGTTCTGTTTACCGTTTTCTTTCTCGCTCTGGTTTCTTTTTATATTTTTTCCCTTCTTTCTCTGCCTCTGTGATGGTTTTATTCTTTTTTTTTTTTTTTGTTTCCTCGCCTCCTTCCTTTCTTCCTTAGTGAGCAAGACTTTCGAACGCTAAGGAAAAAGTGACTGTCTTACGTCACGCATATGTTTAGCACTCTATAGTACAGTTTCCGGTTTCCATACGAGAGGCAAGTCAAGTCAAGTCAAGTCAGTCAAGAGCACGCGATGGTACTTCACGAATCTTGTAATGTGACATAATTTTCTTAATTCATGACTCATACTCGTCTTCCTGTTATTCCTTCTTTAATCGACCGTTTTTCTCACGTTTTCTGAGCTTTACTTCTTGGTCTTTAGTTATCGGTCTCTTCCCTTTCACTGTTAAATTCGTCGGGATATTCCTGCCTGTCCTTAGTCATCTTCATTTCATGTCTCCGTCCATATGTTGTAACTTTATTCTGTATATGTATCGACAGGCTTCCCTCTTCTTCACTTCTCTTTCTCCATCCTCCTTCGCTATCCCAGGGTCTTCATGATCGACTGTATGCCTGGTGGAGGGGCAGACGAGCCGCTCCCTTCCTCCCCGCCGCCCGTCCGCCCACCCACCGACCACCCGACCCCTTTCTCCTTTCTCCTCTGCCCACCCACCCTTCTACTCTCTACCCTTCTGTGTGCCTACCCCACCCATCCTACCCCTCGGACCCACCCAATCTACCCATTCTCCTCCTAGCGATCCACCCATACCCACCCACCCCCTGGTACCCGCACCCACGCCTCCTCGAGCCGCCGCCTCCCCCTCGCTCGCATCCCTCCCCGAGAGAGATGACTCATCCCGGAGTTGCTGGGATGACCCGCACATGCCCTGGGGTGCCAGTTTGTTTGTTTTTCTTTTCTTCTTTCGCTCGCGTATCGTCCGTCCTTCTGTCGGCTCTCTATCTGAGCGGTCTCTTTTCTCTCTCGTTTTTATCTCTGTCCCTTTCCTTCCGGGTTGTTTAATGATCCGACGAGGTGGCTGACGACGGCGACTGCTCGAGGGGGTCGTTCTGTGAGCGGGCGGTGCAAGCAGGTCGTTTCCCATGGCTTGGCCTGGATGTTGGTGCGGGCGCTCGGGCTCTGCATTGTGTTGGGGGCGAGAGAGTGGGCGAGGGGAGGAGGGGAGAGGGTCGGCGAGGAGAGGGAAAGGGGAAGGGGAGAGGGAGGGTGTGGATGAGGAAGAGAAGGAAAGGAGAACGACAATAAGGGAGGATGACAGAGGGTGGAAGGTAATCGCAGCGGAGAACAGAGAGAGAGAGGGATTAAACAGTGCAGCAGACATCTCAACGAACATTATGATTGCACAAACAATAAACACGACCTTCCCACACGAGGTCGCCAGTGCAGGAGGCTTGTGAGATGGCGGTTGAGGGAGGACGATGGCTGGGTGGGTGGGTAACGGTTCGCATTTCTCCTGCCACCAGAAACCGCCCGGGCGCCGCGGCCTTGACTCGCCTGTTATTGTTGCAGTTATGGCGACGAGGAAGTGGGTATGGGGAGGCGGCCAGTGCGGGGCGGGGCACTTTTTCGGAGGAATAAATTATGTGGGAGAGTGGATTGATGAGGCGCAGGAGTGGTTGTCTGAGGTGGATCGATTTTGCCCATTGCGAATGGAGTGGGCGCGATTCGGCTCGTTATTTTGGCCCGACGTTGAGAGTTTGATTGCTTCGAAGACGGTTTGACCCGAAGCGCCTGCCTCGCCGTGCGCGTTCAAACGGGCGGATGAACTGTTTTGAACTTCCCGACGGATGTTATTGGACGCGGCTGCTTCTTCTGGGCTTATTTATCTGCCACTTCCCTCTGCTTCGATCGGAGTCTCTTCCCCGTTCGCGGTTTATGTTTGTTATCTTTATTGATTTCCTTCATTCGATAATTTGCATTGCTGAGTGGAGCTGCCTGTTCCCTCGTGTCTATTTATAGCTATATTATATTGAAGGGGGGAGGGAGAAACAAGAAGGCAGGCACGCAGGCAGGCAGACAAACAGGCAGACAGGCAAGCAGGCTGGCAGGCAAGCAGGCTGGCAGGCAAGCAGGCAGGCAGGCAAGCAGGCAGGCATGCAGGCAGGCAGGCAGGCAGGCAGGCAGACAGGCAGACAGGCAGACAGACAGACAGACAGACAGACAGACAGACAGACAGACAGACAGACAGACAGACAGACAGACAGACAGACAGACAGACAGGCAGACAGGCAGACAGGCAGACAGGCAGACAGGCAGACAGCAGGCAGGCAGGCAGGCAATGGCAGAAGCAGAGAGAGACGGAGGCTTTGGCAGGACGAGGGGAAGGGGGGGGGGGGGGGGTGGATTGGGTTAGAGGGCATGGGAAAGAAGAGGCAATAAAACCAGTTTGTGTGCTATATGTGTGTCAGGTATTTGACCGAATTCTCTCCTTTGAGGCACAGATTGAGGAAGACGCTCCAGGCCGCAGCCAAGGTGAGTCCTGGTGTAAAACGGGGGGGGGGGGGGGTGTACGTTAGTGGTCAGTGATATGGTCAAGTCATTGCACGGCGAAATTCCGTCATGCATTTTTTTTTTCCTTTGCCTCTCTTCCATTTTCTCTCTCTCTGTCTCTCTCTCTCTCTCTCTCTCCCTCTCTCTCTCTCTCTCTCTATATATATATATATATATATATATATATATAATATATATACGCACACACACACACACATATATATATATATATATATATATATATATATATATATATACATACATACATATATACATATATATACATATATACACATTTTTTTTTTAATATATATTTTTTTAAATTGTATATATATATATATATATATATATATATATATATATGTTTATATATGTTTATATATGTTTATATATAGGGATAAATGATCTTTCATTTTAATACTTTGCTTTTAATGACACGCACATACACACACACTCATATTCACTCACTCACTTACTCACCCACCTACCCTGACCCATATGAACGTACACATATATATATATATATATATATATATATATATATATATATATATACATACAAATGCGCGGGCGCGCTTATCTGGATACATAAACATAAAGAAACCTTAGAAACATGCTAAAAGAAGACAGGTCCAGCACGAAACTGAAGCCCAGAGCCACAGCCTCGTGTTGAGTGCTGCCCGCACCTGCGAGCGCGGCGGCCCGAACTCGAGCGCCACGGCGGGCCGAGGAGGGAGCCGCGGCGGAGGCGTTGGGTCCACAGATTCGCGGGCGTCAGTGTACCCATGTGGGGGGGGGGGGGGTGTAGGGGTTGTCGCGATGGTCGTAGAAGTCGGGTGTAAGGGGGGTTGTGGGTCTCTCTCTCCCTCACTCTCTCTCTCTCTCTCTTTCTTTCTTTCTTTCTTTCTTTCTCTCTGTCCTATTTTCCTCTTCGTCTCATTCGCCCCGCCCCATTCTTCCCTCCATCACTCTATTTCCCTCTCCATTTTCTTCTCCCACTCCCCTCTCCATCCCCTCCCCCTTCTCCTTCATCCTTCATCCATCCATCCCTCTCTCCCTCCCCGTCCTTCCCTCCACCCTTCCCTCTTTCCCTTTCTCTCAAGAGAATAAAAGAGAAATAAAGGCCAGGCGAGATGCGAGGGCAGGCCAATAGAGTCGTCCTGTCGACGATAAAGCCAGCCGGAGCCGCACCTGCTGTGGCGTCGCCGGTCGTTTACAGCTCACACCGGCGGCGCGTGCAGGAGAACCGTAAAGAACTTCCCATTTGAGCAAAAGAAAGAAAGGCCTTTTGGCTGCGACGTGACTCGAATGGGCGGCGCGCGCGGTCGGCCTGCCACTTGAGTCCGAGTCGAATCCGATTTTCATCGCATGTTCCCTCGCTCGAACATCTTCAGCAGCAGAGGCAGAGGAGCGGCAGCAGCAGGCGCCGTCGCTCCCGTTAACGGAGCAGGATCCATCGATTAGATAATTGCGAGAAAGCTGATTAGACGAGCGACGGGCGACCGCGACCAATTTCCCCGCCGCCGCGACCACCCCATTCCGCGACAGAAGGTAAACACATGAATTTAGCGAATGAAATGTGGCTCTAATCGGGCGCGGCGTGGAAGGTGGGGGAGGGGGTGGGCGTGCTTAGGTGTTTCGCCGCGCTTTCAATTCGCTCGGTAAAGGCGGTGATTACTGCGGTTTCAGCGAGATGGGCGAAGGAGGACGGAGCTGCGGCGGATGCTCGAAGACTCGAGACTATTTCTGGGCTGTTTTTTTTCACGTTCTTTTTCCTTTTTTTTTCCATCTTTTCTCTTCGTGCGTGAAGTGAGAGCAGACGGCAGGTGGCGTTGGGATGACTGTATCTCGTGATTAAAGTGTCACGGTTTAGGGAAAAGGATGAACTCGGCGTGCGTAAATTAAAACGCAAGTGCTTTTTATGATTCTCTTTATCAAAATCCATTCCTTTCGCCCCGATTTGAAGGCCTGTTCGTTTGCTCACTCCGCCGGTTCATGGCCTCCACGCACCGCCCCGAGGTGGCACCGCTCGGGCAATGAATAATGAATGATAACCTTATGTCGAAGGGCCTCCTGTTGCAGCCAGTTCTTGTGTGCGGATTCAGGCAATTTGTCGAGGGAAAGAGGGAGGTAATCGTGGTCCTGTCGGGTCAGGTTACTCCTTCGATTATTTATGTCCACTCCGTACCACCGGGAAGTTCCCAGGCCTTTTTGCGAGCCGGAATGTGACATTTGCAGACCGAGGCGAAAAGACCTACCTCCAAAAAAGAGAAAGTCCGCCTTTGAACTGGGCTTTCTCCCCGTGCATTAATTTTTCAGTTCGCTCCTGAGGACTGGCGCTGAAGGAAGGCAGTGGTTCATGCCGGGTCTCGAGTTACGAAGCAACTCTGTTATGGATAATCATGTTGTTCGAGTCGAGAACATCATGGGACGCGACTCGGCAAAAATGGAAAATCATGGAAACGCTGTCGTCTCTGGCGTCGTCGTGCTTTTCGCTTTACCTCTTTCTTCTTCGTCTTTGTCTTTGTCTTACTTTTTATTCTCCCTCTGCTTTCTCTTCATTCTCCTCCCCTTTTTCTTTCTCTTCGTTCTCCTCCCCTTTTTCTTTTTCTTCGTTCTCCTCTTTTTTCTCTCTCTTCGTTTTCCTCCTCCTTTTCTTTCTCTTCATTTTCCTCCTCCCCCTCCTCCTCCTCCTCCTCCTCCTCCTCCTCCTCCTCCTCCTCCTCCTCCTCCTCCTCCTCCTCCTCCTCCTCCTCCGTTTCCCTCTTCCTCTCCCCTTCTTCCTCTTGCCCTCCTACTTGGTCGCCGAGGACCGTGGCCGGGAAGGGGCGCGCGAGTAGGTCATCCGGCCGATAAAAGAACGGCGCTTCCGTGGCCGCGGGAACGTGCGTTTTCTTTCGTTTTTTGTATCGCCATCTTTCAGGTGGTGCTTCTGGACGGCGCTTCCAGGGTCGGATTTTCAGGTTTCCGATTGGTGTAAGAAGTCCGCTGCGGAATTGGGGAATTTTTTTTTTTTTTTTTTTTTTTTTTTTTTTCTCTCTGTCTCTCTCTCTCCCTGTCTCTCTCCCTGTCTCTCTCTCTCTCTGTCTCTATCTCTGTCTCTCTCTGTCTCTCTCTCTCTCTCTCTCTCTCTCTCTCTCTCTCTCTCTCTCTCTCTCTCTCTCTCTCTCTCTCTCTCTCTCTCTTCTTTTCTCCTTCTTCTTCTTCTTCTTCTTCTTCTTCTTCTTGTTCTTCTTCTTCTTCTTCTTCTTCTTCTTCTTCTTCTTCTTCCATGTGACTCGGTGTTAGGGGCTTCTTTTAGACTGTGTGTATATATGTATGTATGTATGTATGTATGTATTTATTTATGTATTACAGAACTTACAACTTGTATATCTTCACGTTCCGTGTGATTACGACATTCTTCCCTAATTTGGCTGAAACGGGCCCGGAAGTCCCTATAGCCTACTAATGACCCACAGGTGATGCATCTTTGGGTAGTAAAATTCACATTTGGGATGAGGTGCCATGGACTCCCATTTCATAAAAAAAAGGGGGGGGGGAGAGAAAGAGAAGTAAAAAGATTAGAAAGGTTTCCAGAATCGAATCGAATTGCAAGCAACGCGGTCATATCTCCGGACGACATCGTTTTAGTCCGACTAATATTCGTCTCTGAACTTCTTCGCCTCCTCCTTCCCCTCCTCCTCTCCTCTCCTCTTCTCCTCTCCTTCTTCTACTCCTCCCTCCCCTCCCCCACACACACCCAGGAATGCGACAGGGCGAGCGAGGTCCCCCCCCCCCCTGCACTGAACTTACACCCCCCCCACCCGGAAGTCCCCAGCACGCCGGTAATTATCCTCGTAGAATGAGTGTACTCCGATACGTGATTGATAGAGTTCCTGAGTCTGGGCCTTTGTTTGTCGATTAGCCCGTGTGTGTGTGTGTGTGTGTGTGTGTGTGTGTGTGTGTGTGTGTGTGTGTGTGTGTGTGTGTGTGTGTGTGTGTGTGTGAGAGAGAGGGCTGAGAGAGAGGGCTGAGAGAGAGGGCTGAGAGAGAGGGCTGAGAGAGAGGGCTGAGAGAGAGGGCTGAGAGAGAGGGCTGAGAGAGAGGCTGAGAGAGAGGAGAGGAGAGAGAGAGAGAGAGAGAGAGAGAGAGAGAGAGAGAGAGAGAGAGAGGGAGGAGAGAGAGGAGGAGTGAGAGAGAGAGAGAGGGGAGAGAGAGGATGAGAGAGAGGGAGAGAGAGAGGGAGAGAGAGAGGGGAGAGAGAGAGGGAGAGAGAGAGGGAGAGAGAGAGGGAGAGAGAGAGGGAGAGAGAGAGGGGAGGAGGAGAGAGAGAGAGAGAGAGAGAGGGAGAGAGAGAGAGAGAGAGAGAGAGAGGTGGGAGAAGGAGAGAAGAGGAGAGAGAGAGAGAGAGGAGTGTGAGGAGAGAGAGGGGACCCCAGAGTAGAGGGGTGAGAGAGCGAAGGAGAGAGGGAGAGGGGAGGTGAGAGAGAGAGGAGAGAGGAGTGAGAGTAGAGAGGGATGAGGGAGAGGAGAGAAGGCTGAGAGAGAAGAGGAGGGGAGAGAGAGAGGGCTGAGAGAGACAGGAGAGGAGAGGGCTGAGGAGACAGAGAGAGGCGGGTGGAGAGACAGAGAGAGAGTGGGCCTGAGGAGAGAGAGAGAAGAGAGAAGAGAGAGAGATAGAGAGAGAGAAGAGAGAAGAGAGAGGGGAGAGAGAAGAGAGAGGGGAGAGTGGAAGAGATTTGGAGAGAGGGGGGGGGGGGGGGAGATGAGGAAGATTTGGGTGAAAAGAGAGAGGAGAGAGGAAGAGAAAGAGAAAAAAAAAAAAAAATAAAGAGAAAGAAAGAGGAAGGGGGGGGGGAGACTAAAAAAATTCTTAATTCAGCTTTTTATGAAGTGCATGCCTTTGAAATTTGTCCGTATATTTTTACTTTATACTGCATCGTAATGTACGGAAAAATACTTATCAGAGCTAACTGCATTCAAAGATCAGATAATGTATTAGTTCTGCAAGTGCTGTTTGGTTTTGTGCGTGTTTTATCAACTGTATTCATGTTGAAATTTGTTCATCACAAGGTTACAGCTGTGTAGTTATATATGAGAGATGCATTGTGTAATCCACGGATGAGGGAACATGCAGTGCTTGTGATGTTATGACAAAAAAAAGGGGGTTTTTTTTTCGGTATTGGAGTTTGAAGGAAACTTTCTATATTGATGTGTCGTTTTGGGGAGTGAATCACGGTCTAGCCCCCTGCTTCAACCCCTCTCTGCCTTCCTTTCCTCCCTCCTAAAACGCTACCTTCCGCCTCCTTCTCTCTCCCTCGTCCCCTTCTTTTTTGCATTTCTTTTACCCCTTCGGTCCTCCCCCCATTAAAAAAAAACGTATTCTTTCCTCTTCCCTTATTCCTTTGCCCTCTCTCCTTCCCCCTGTCTGATAACGAGCCACTCCCCCGCCCCTCTAGCTCCTTCCTCCTCCATCCTCTCACCTCCCTTTATCTTTCCTCATAACTTCCTTACTACTCCCTCCTTCCTCCCCCTTCCTCCCTCTTCTCTTCCTCCCGTTTTCCCCATTCCCTTTTCCGCCCCCACATGCCCCCCCCCTCCCCCACCCCACCTGGGCCGGATACCTTTTTTTCTTTTACGAGGCTCGCGTGACGTCCGCAGTCGGCGTGGCCCTCGCTCCTCCCTCCTACCTTTGGGGGGCTCTATGTATACACGCGAACCGACACGAACACGGTGCCTAAGTAAAAACAGACTTGTTGGGGAGATGGGCGGGATGGGGGGGATGTGGGGAAGGAGGGGAAAGAGAACGGTACGGCCAAACGTTTCTGCCCTACCATTGATACCATTTACTCCTCTGGCTGGTCTCGCATTTCGCAACGAGCATCACGACTCATTGCTTGATAACGTTACTCACCGTCACTGCCATTTTACTCGCGACGACGACCGATTTCGAATGTCACTGGCGCCTTTATCACCACCATCGTCGCCGCCTCCACCAGCACCAGCACGAGCGCCCCTGATTCCTCGTTAGGTTGGTTACCCGCATGTGTCACGTGGTGTTGGCTTCCCCTTTCCCACTCCCCTCGGCCTGACCTCTCTCTCTCTCTCTCTCTCTCTCTCCCCTCACCCGCTGCTCGGGGTGTTTCTCTCCCTTTGCCGTCGCTTGCCGTGCCTCCTGTTCTTTTGTTTTAGGGGTCGGCAGTTTTGCTATGTCTTTCGCGCTTTTCGCTTGTTCTGTTGTGTCTTTCCAGTTTTGGTCCTCCGGTTTTGTACTATTTGGTTTTGTGCCTCACCCGCGCTCGCTATAACTGATCTTCTTCCTCCTCCTCCTTCTTGTTGTTGATGTTCTTGTTCTTCTTGTTATTCTTCTCCTCCTCCCCCTCCTCCTAATCCTAATCCCTCCTCCTCCTCCTCCTCCTCCTCCTCCTCCTCCTCCTCCTCCTCCTCCTCCTCCTCCTCCTCCTCCTCCTCCTCCTCCTCCTCCTCCTCCTCCTCCTACTCCCTCCTCCTCCTCCTCCTCCCCCTGCTCCTGCTCCTGCTCCTGCTCCTGCTCCTGCTCCTCCTACCCCTCCTAACCCCTCCTCCATCCTCCTAACCCCTCCTCCATCCTCCTTTTCTTCCTCCCCCTCCCCCACCTTCCTGCTCTCTCGGCGATTCAACGAGATCCTCGGATGCTCCACATTTGCTGCTGGCTACATTAACATACAATGTCACTTTTGGGAACGCGAATCAGGGATAGGGGAAAGGGGGGAAAGGGGAGGATGGTCGAAGGAGAAGGGAAGAGGAGGACAATGAGAAGGGGGGGGGGGAGAAGACAATGAATGGCTCGCTCCGTTCTGTTTTTTTTTTTTTGTTTTTTGTTTTTTGGCAGTCGGATTTTTTTTTTTCTCTCTCTCTCTCTTTGTCTGTCTGTCTGTCTGTATCTCTCTCTCTCTCTCTCTCTCTCTCTCTCTCTCTCTCTCTCTCTCTCTCTCTCTCTCTCTCTCTCTCTCTCTCTCTCTCTCTCTCTCTCTCTCTCGCAAGAGGTGTAGCTCTTTTCTCATGTCAGAGCCGGGAGGGTGTGGGTTTTGTGCAGTCTCGGCCCGTGTTCTTAGGGCCTCGTTGTTGGTCTTGTTGATGTTTTTGTATTTTTGATGTTGATGGTATTTTTTTCCTAGTGTATTGTTGATTTGCTTGTCTTTGTTTTGTTTTGTTTTATTTGTTGATAGTTGAGATCTGTTCTGTTTCACTGATCCTGTGGTGGTATTGTTTATTTTTCATTATTATTAACTCTAGTGATAAGATTGTCAGTATTGATAGCGAGAGCGATTGTGGTGGATTGAGGAGGAAATCAAGTAAGCGAAAACTTGGCAAACAAAGGTAAATGGAGCAGACTTAGATAAACATGCAGGGACGGGGACGGATACACACACACACACATTCATTCGTTCGTTCGTTCATTCATTCATTCATTCATTCATTCATTCATTCATTCATTCATTCATTCATTCATTCATCCATCCACTCACTCACTCAATCACTCACTCACTCAATCAATCAATCAATCAATCACTCACTCACTCACTCACTCACTCACTCACTCACTCACTCACTCACTCACTCACTCACTCACTCACTCACTCACTCACTCACTCACTCACACACACACACACACACACACACACACACACACACACACACACACACACACACACACATTCACACAGCCATACACACTTTTGCACACACAAGGAAACACAGAACGGCAGCTCGACGAGGCACAGTGAGAGTGACACCCCGCAACGACCACCCTCAAGCCCGACCGCGATTTGCAACTCGCCGCCGCCGCCGCTTCCTCCCGCGACGCCCCGTCTCTGCATATGTCACGCTCGGGAGATAAAGCAGCGGAATAAGTGGAAAGTAGGCTTTGCGTGCAGGGTTGAGGCGCGACTGAAGGAAGTGGTTCGGAGCGGGTCGCGGGGTCGGCGTAGAGGGGAGGGGGCGTGGGGAAGGGGGGGATTTGTGAGAGTAAGTGTGTGATGGAATTATAAAGAGAGTGAAAGACTGAGATAGAGATGGATAGTCAGATACAAAGTCGCAGACACAGAAAGGTACAGATACGAGAGAGCGAGAGAGAGAGCGAGAGAGAGAGCGAGAGAGAGAGCGAGAGAGAGAGCGAGAGAGAGAGCGAGAGAGAGAGCGAGAGAGAGAGCGAGAGAGAGAGCGAGAGAGCGAGAGAGAGAGCGAGAGAGAGAGCGAGAGAGAGAGAGCGAGAGAGAGCGAGAGAGAGAGCGAGAGAGAGAGCGAGAGAGAGAGCGAGAGAGAGAGCGAGAGAGAGAGAGAGAGAGAGAGAGAGAGAGAGAGAGAGAGAGAGAGAGAGAGAGAGAGAGAGAGAGAGAGAGAGAGAGAGAGAGAGAGAGAGAGAGAGAGAGAGAGAGAGAGAGAGAGAGAGAGAGAGAGAGAGAGAGAGAGAGAGAGAGCGAGAGCGAGAGCGAGAGCGAGAGCGAGAGCGAGAGCGAGAGCGAGAGCGAGAGCGAGAGCGAGAGAGAGAGAGAGAGAGAGAGAGAGAGAGAGAGAGAGAGAGAGAGAGAGAGAGAGAGAGAGAGAGGTGCAATTCAGTCCTTGTTAATTTATAAACTGTAAGAGGCCCACAATAATCACAGACGCATTTAGATGGGCGAACCTTTTCGAATAAAACGTGGCAAAGGTCGGCGACTCTGTCATGTCATGGAAAGCCGATCCCGGTGGTTGCGTGCCCACGCGGAAGCTCCGCCGACCTCCGGGGTCAGAGGTCACGTTGCCACGGCCGCTAAGTGTGTGCGGTTGTAAGAAAGGGGAAGGTGGCGCTTTAACTCCTGCGCGCGAGGGGAGTGAGGGGAAAGAGGTGAGTGAGGGGACAGGCTATCCGGGCGTCTCTGAGGTCGGCGGCGGTTTCTTTATGGGCTGGCGATGCGAAGTGCGAGAGTGCCGTCGAGACCGAGAGGGCGGATTTTTTTTCTCTCTCTCTGTCTATCTATCGACTTTCCTCTCTCCCTCCCTATCTATCTGTCTATCTATCTATCTATCTATCTATCTATCTATCTATCTACCGACCTACCTATCTACCTCCCCCTTCCCTCCCCTCCTGTCCCTCTCTCTCTTGTCGTCTCTTCCTTCCTCCCCTCTCTCTCCCTCCTCTACCTCCCCCTCCCCTCTCCCTCCCTCCCTCCGTCCTTCTTCCCTTCCCTCCTTCCCTCCTTTTTTTCTTGCGGTGTCTCTCCTCGCCCCAGCGGTCACAGCGAGGGGTGCGACGTGGCACTGTGGCACGCGCGTGAGATGGAGTGTTTTGCACATGTACCAGAGAACTGTCGTTTGGGAGGAAGGGGAGAACGGCGGAGGAAGAAAGGGAAAAGGAAAGAAAAAGAAGGCGGAGAGAGGAGCGATAGGCAGTGATAAACGTGGGAAGAAGACGAGAAGTGTAAAAGACCGAGTCGGAGTTGGGGAAAGGGTGGAATACTGTAAAAAGTCAAAGGGAGGAAAATGCCAATTACCAGCCACCTCTTCCGTGACTCAAGACAGTAAATAGAAGTCGACCGTGGTGGGATTCCGTAGCAACCGTAGTAACACTGTAGTTGATCGTGGTGTCACCCATAGCTGTGGCTTTCTATAACAACACTTGATGGCGCTACTCCATAACAGAGCTTGGGGGCAGCCCTTTTGCAGAACTTAGTGGTATCTTATAGGAGACCTTCTTTTTTTTTCTGCTTGGCTCCGTCTAGAGAGGAAGGGAGAGGCAGGAAGGAAAGATTGAATGAAGAAGAGAGAGAGGGGAAAAGAAAGCAGGGGAATGGAAAATAGAAGCCAAACACTTTCATAGTTAAATGAAGGGACTAAGACTGGGAATTCGAAACAAAGCCGATCCAAAACGGCATCCGCGCCACCGAGCCCTTCGCCATGTCTCCGCACCCCGCCTGCACGCGATGGGCGGCAGGTCGAAGTAGCAACCCCGCCATGGCGCACTGCAGGAAGGGAGAGGGGGTGGAAGAGGGGGAGGGGAAGGAGGAGAAGGAAGGGGGCAACAAGGTCAGTAAGAGGTGAATGCTACAGTTTTGCGTACTGTCTAATGGGCTGTTGTCCTTCTCTTTTTCTTCGTTCGCCTTCTCTCTCACTCTTTTCTCTAGTTTCTCTTCTCTTTCATCTCTTCTCTTCTCTCCTTTCCTTGTCTTTCTCTTCTGTCTCCTCTCTCTCGTCTCTTCCACATCTCTCTTTCTCTACTCTCTACTCTCTTTGCTCTCTTCTTTCCCCCCTCCCCTCACCCGTAGGGAAATAAGACCTTGGTTGCATATTTGTCGTAAAATATTATTTGAAGCAAAACATTCTGACATTTTGTACACAGTAAGCGACTATGATCCCCATGTTATTTGTATTTTTTTTGTTTTACTCTTGGGGTTCCGTGTGTCACAGCAGGCGGACGGCGGCTTCAAAGGCAGCCGGGGTTACGTCGGAGACAAGGAAGCTCTCCAAGTTATGTGGCGTTTGTGCCTGGCTCCTCCGGCGGCCGCGGCGTCCCGGGGGCTGGGTTGGCACTGAGGGGGCTCCCGGCTGAAGTTGATCCCGTTTTCTGTTCGTGTGTCCGTTTTCTTCAAGTTGTTGGGGATTTCGTGGATTCCTTCTTGAACTAGGCATTTGCGTCTTTAGGTACTTTTAATCAAAGAAGAATGTTTGTTATGTTTACGAGTTCCGTAGGTATGCAGTCAATCAGTGACACATGTAAACAATGTATGTACATCCATTATATATGTGTGTGTGTGTGTGTGTGTGTGTGTGTGTGTGTGTGTGTGTGTGTGTGTGTGTGTGTGTGTGTGAATGTGTGCTGTGTGAATGTGTGAATGTGTGAATGTGTGTATGTGTGTATTGTGTGTGTGTGTGTGTGTGTGTGTGTGTTGTGTGTGTGTGTGTGTGTGTGTGTGTGTGTGTGTGTGTGTGTGTGTGATGTGTGAATGTGTGTATGTGTGTATGTGTGTATGTGTGTATGTTTGTGTGTGTGTGTGTGTGTGTGTGTGTGTGTGTGTGTGTGTGTGTGTGTGTGTGAGCGCAGTTTTTTTTCGCGTGTGCGCCCGCAGGCATGGTGGCGGAGCTGGTAGACGCATCAGGCGGCCGCTGTTATTGTGGTGCCACAAGGGACGCTCTTTACTCTCAGGCGACATTTCGTTCGCGAAAGCAAAATGTATTCGATGTTCGTTAAGGTTAATGGTACACATAGGATATTACAAAACCGCGGAAGTGAAATTATCCTGAACGTGTGGCCATTAGGGTAATGATTGTAGAACTGAATACTAACTGATCACAATCGCCGTCATCAGGGTGTTCAGTCGTGAGAGACGGCCGAGCGACTGCGGGAGTAACAAACATTGTATTATATTTAAAGACTGATCGAGGTGGGACTGGCCATGAAGGCATTTTTTAAATTTCTTCCGTTTCTTCCTCTTCTCTCCTCGTCCTTCGCATCATCTCGATCGTTTTTGCTTCTTCCTCCTCCTCGTCGTCTCCATTCCACTTCCTATTATTCCTTTCTCTCCTCTTCCTGCTTCCTCTCCCTGCTTCCTCTCCCTCCTC
>NC_061839.1:11478739-11481239 GCF_019202785.1 Penaeus chinensis
TTTGTGTTTTTTTTTTTTTTTTTTTTTGTGTGCGTTGCAGGGTCGCGGATTTAGTTCAGGGTTACGCCGGTGGTCTACACGTACTATATACTACACTAGACTATACTATAGATGTATCCAAACATCCATCCAACCATACATACATTCATACATACATACATACATACATACATACATACATACATACATACATACATACATACATACATACATACATACATACATACATACATTCATTCATTCATTCAAACATACATACATTCATTCAAACATACATACATACATACATACATACATACATACATACATACATACATACATACATACATACATACATACATACATTCATTCATTCATTCAAACATACATACATTCATTCAAACATACATACATACATACATACATACATACATACATACATACATACATACATACATACATACATACATACATTACTGCTAAACATTCTGCGAATTATTTCTTCCTCCTTCGTTGGTGTAATTCTCTCTCTCTCTCTCTCTCTCTCTCTCTCTCTCTCTCTCTCTCTCTCTCTCTCTCTCTCTCTCTCTCTCTCTCTCTCCCTCTCTCTCTCTCTCTCCCTCTCTCTCCCTCTCCCTCCCCCTCCCTCCCTCCCTCCCTATGTGCTTTCACCTTTATTTTTTTCCCCTTAGTTCTTGTTTATTCATTTTCTTGTTTTTATTGGGAATTGTTTCACTCCTCGAATCAACAGTATTTCGCCTCATGATGATCTGTGACTACCTCGAATGGCTGTTGCAACTCTCCTCATGTTGTTGTTGTTTAGTTCTTATTGTTATTATGATTATTATTGTTATTATGATTATCATTGTTATTATTATTATTATCATCATCATCATCATCATCATCATCATCATTATCATTATCATTATCATTATCATTATCATTATCATTATTATCATTATCATTATCATTATCATTATTATTATCATTATCATTATCATTATTATTATCATTATCATTATCATCATTATCATTATCATTATCATTATCATTATTATTATTATTATTATTATTATTATTATTATTATTATTATTATTATTTACAACTGCTGCATATCTTGTCAGGGTGTATCACTTTGACTGCTGCGATTGATTCGAACTTTGAGTAACAGGATTTTGTTCTGTAAGAAAAAAAGGTGTTATCGATGTCGCGTCTTTCGTCCTTTTTTTCATCTTTTTAAAATCCTCTTTGATGTTGGTGGCGCGCCGGTGTGGACAGAGGAAGGACGCCGACAGGGTCATTTTCCCGCAGTTCCTAGGCTGTAATGGCTGGCAAAATGGCGCCCTTGGTGAGAGTGATGAACGCCCGGGAGCCGCGCGTGCAGGTGGAAGCAGCGGCAGGAGGGGGAAGTGGCGAGCGTGAACCGTGGCCGAGGAATGTCCCGATGGCTTGGGGGAAACGCCAGGCCAGCGAGGGCGGCAAACCGGCCTGGTTCGACGCGAATGTATTTTGTTATCGGCTTACGTTCTTTACGTTGACACTGGCACGGATCTACTACTAAAAGGCATGCGGACGGGCAGGCTGGCAGACAGACAGACAAGACAAGACAGATAGACAGACATTCAGGACAGCCAGGATTGGTGGTAGGGTGTGGTCTTTGGTGGTAGTGCGTGGTATCGGAGCGAGCGGGACGGTAGGTAATAATAGCATCCGCAGGGCATTAGAGGGGCCTGTTTTATGCCGTGAGAATAACGTTCGCGGAAGTGGTGTGCGGGCAGGACGGAGAGAGTGACAGGTAAACTCACATACACATGTTGAGGTGTGTGTGTGTGTGTGTGTGTGTGTGTGTGTGTGTGTGTGTGTGTGTGTGCGAGCGTGTGTGTGTATGTATATATAGATGTATAAGTATGCATGTTTTTAGAAGTAGGGTCGCGTCAGTTTTGAGGGAAATAAGTAAGCTGTTTACAATATGCATTCGTGCGAGGCCATGCAGGCTCGCCACAGCACTTTCACAACGAGGGCAAACTCTTGACAGGGAAACAACCGGTTCTTATCACGCGCTTACAAGTGGTTGTTATCAGCTACCGGAGGTAAAGTGGGGACGAACACCGTGCTCGCGGAACAACAATAAACAGAGGGCCGTCATCGCGAAAGCCTCCCCTGGTATTTAAGCCCCTGCCGTCGTCTGCAGCGCCCCGGACGTGTGACGGATTCTTGAAGGGTCGGAGTGATGACTGTTCAGAATGATTGCTTGATGTTATTAAATCACCGCCGTCGTCACCAACGCTATCTTCATCATAGACATCATCATCATCGTCATTATTATTATCCTCAGCATTGTCACCATCATTGTTATCATCACATCATCGTTATCATCACCACCACCACCATCATCATCATCGTTAGTGTCACTGTGTCCATTGAAGCCAATTCGGTGTCCGTGGTGGCCGCGTCGGCGAAGCGAAGGGCGGCGGAGGGCGAGGAGGAGGTGGCTGACCAAGGGAACTCATTACAAGTTGA
>NC_061839.1:11486239-11488739 GCF_019202785.1 Penaeus chinensis
TGCTTGGCTGGGGTTGGGCGTCGCGGGGCTGCGGCTCGAGCAAGACTCTGGAGGGCGTTGCTCGTCTGCAGTCTGCAGGAGTAGACGGCCTGTATTTCGGTTGCGATATCAGAGTGAGGGGGGAGGCGTCGCAACACTTGACCTGCATTGTCCATTGTAAATAGATGTAAGTGAGATTTAATGAGTTAGATTTCTTCTTCCATGTGTGAGATAACCGATTTTCTTTCTTTCGCAGGCCATGGTGGGCGTATAGCATGATGCTCGGAGAGAATGTGGCGGTGGGCGTGGGCGGAGGGAGTCTGCCCCGCCCACGCTCCGCTGATAATCTTGCCCGCCTGGCGCCCGCGTCGTCCCTACCAGCTCTCGACGACCTCGCCGAATCCGAGGTCTTCGTAGGTTGGTGTAGATCCTTTTCTGTTATGATTTGGACGTGTTGATTTGTATTCTCAAAAAAAAAAAAAAAAAAAAACACTGATTTATAAACATATGTCTGCATTAAAAATGGCAAAGTCCTCCAGCGCTAACTCTGCTCTTGCTTCGCAGGTGACGAGGAGGAAGACCTTGCTCTGAACGGGGAAGTGCAGCAAGGGGAGGAGATCCATGTGCGGCCGACCTCCCTGCAGCACGCAGACGCCCCGCCGCCCACCCTCTCCGGCGGCAGCGGCTACGACCCGCTCTCCCCGAACCTGTTCCCCTCTCCCACGGAGCCCGTCCCTAACGCCACCAACCTCGTCATCACCTACCACGATGACGCCCTGCGGCTGCCGCTCGACGCCGTCAAGGAGGAGGTCGAAGCAGAGGCGCTCGAGGAAGCTAGCATGATCCTCTCGAGCGGCCCTGCGTCCCTCGGCCACGCGTCCCTCACCTCCTCCGTCATCTCCTCCAACTCCCTCGACGACAACACATTGTCCTCGAGAACGGACACTTTCGATACAGTGATTTCTGTGCCCACCAGTGTTCCGAGTCCTCCGGTAGAATCTCCCGCTACGACCAGTCCGACTCCCGCCAAAAACACGCCTCCTGCACGCCCGACCAACAGGGACGCTGCGAGAGTGTCGGGGACGCCGACCAGAACCTCTCCTACATCTCCGCGAGGTTCCTCGGGCCGGAGCTCCCCTCGCTCCTTGACGGAGTCACCGCGGACACCTGAGAGACGAAGGCGCACAGTGGCGTCTCCACGCAGTGACAGCAGCCGCGGCAGCACCCCGAGGGCGCCCGCAATGCGTTCCACACCCCGCGCTCCGGCCGACAGAAATAAAGAGGAGAAGAGGACTCCCCTGCGAAGCTCCGCCCGCACCAGCACCACCCCGGCGTCCGAGCGCAAGGCGACCAGCGCCCGAGGGCCCGATAAGACCCCCGGACATTCACGCACCAGAACAGCTGAGAAAGACCTTGCTGACGACGCCAAAACCAGCACTCTAGGACGTAGGAAGAAAACCGATACCAAAGATACCAAGCCTGATCCGGATACCAAATTTGGTACACTCGGCCGTAAGAAGAAGGAGCCTAAGGGCGAGAAGGAGGAAGTAGCAGAGAAATACGGGACGTTAGGACGTCGTAGGAAAGCCAAGGAAGCTTGCGACACCAAAGATGAGAGTAGGGATCGAGGGGGACTGTCAAAGGACAGCAAAAATACGCTGGACATGTACGCCACACTTCCCCGTCGGAAAGCCCGTGAGATGAGTGCTTGCTGGCGGGAGCACATGGCAGCTGAGGAGGATGCTTCCAAGTCCTCCCTGAGACGCACCAAATCTATAGGAAAATCCGAGTCCAGTAGCGGCAGCAGCACGGGGCGGGTGCGAGGCTCTGTGATGAGTGCCAGCCTGCCGCCCTCGGCGTTGTCGGGTCTGGGAGGTGGCAGGTCGCGCAGCCCGCGTTCTCTCCACCGAGAAGCCAAATCTACCTCAACCTCGACGGCGAGCACACGCAAGGAGAGGACCATCATCTGCATGGAGACAGCCGTCCAGACCTGCCTCACCGGAGGCGACGTGAGCTCAGCTCTTCGAGCACTCTCCAGGCAGAATTCTGCGGCAACGGAGGAAGGGGAGGCAGGGGAGCAAGCGGAGCCAAGACCTCACGTCACTATCATCAGGGAAACGCCACCTCCCGAGCTGCAGCCTGACCGGCGCCACGTCGAGGTTCAGGTAAGGCAAATTTACTTTCCAGCTTAGGCTTATGTGGTAAATGCCCAATAGCATTAGCTTGTAGTATAATATCGGACCAGTCAGCAGTGTTATATAACCCTTGTTTTAGCTTTGAACTGCCAAAAGAGGAGGTGGGGTCGTGTTTGATCCCAGGTGTGAGTCACAGGAAAGTTGTATGAGTCATATTGACCAGGCACTCTTCTCCCCTGCGCGTGTGTTTGTATGTGCAGGTGGAGCTGTCCTGGCGGCTGGGCGATGGCGAGCTGCCGGAGCACGTGCGGCGCCTCACTGAGGAGCATACCCGCCTGCAGACGGAGCACGCGCGGGCTCGGGCTCGGCTGGACGAGATGGAGAGC
>NC_061839.1:11493739-11496239 GCF_019202785.1 Penaeus chinensis
AATTGGGTTTTGACCCAATGTTTGTTGCTGAATAAATGTATTTTGGCTGTAGTTTTCTTTTGTGAATTTTGTTTGCACAGGTATGGCTCCACAAGTTCTCAGCTACCAAAGAGCTAATTAGTATGCCTACTAGACCTCATTTGAGATTTCTTTTTTTTTCCAAAATGTTATTATTAATAATAAAAAAAAAACTTTCCAAAAATCAAGGTAAAAGGTAAACAGGCAGATTAGGTAAGACTAGTAATTGACTCTGTGGCAATTAAGTACCTCTGGAGCCACCCATATGTAAAAACAGTTAGTAAACCACAGTAGACATGGCATATGTTTTTTGTCATCCTGGCATCATTAGGTTAAATTATGTTCTAAAGAGAAGGATAGATTAATAGTGATTCTAGAGGGTTTTACTTTAGGAAATATGAACTGAAAAAACATCCAGTTCTAGAGATCAAAGAATATTTTGAAATAAAACCTGTATGTTATAATCAGTTGGGGAAAAGAAATGATAATTTTCAGCTGACTTTCTGCAATATGCTTTACCCATACCCTTATTTTAGAATTTTGCCATATTATAAACTCATTACAAGGAAGGCCTCATTGCTGGTTACTGGCTTTTTATTTTATTATTATTTTTCTGATATCAAAATACTATTATATGAAATGCATGTGACAGGAAGCTGTTCTTCTACTATAGCATAGGTTGTTGATATTAAATTTATTTTGAATTTGACAGATGATTGTCACTCCAACTGAATCAGACAGCAGTGCCTCTTCAACCAATGGTACACCCGAGCGCAAATCTCCGTACAAGGTGTCTGCACGAACACCTTCCCCACGGAAGACTGCATCATTTATAACAGCTCTGCTGAATGCTATGCGGGGATCACCAAGATGCAAGATGAACCCAGTAGGTGCTACCAATGGGAATAAGCAGGTAGATTCATAGAAAGTTGCTTTTAGACTAGTGAAGATATTTTTTGCACATGTAGATACAAGTGTATATCTCTCTGTCTGTCTGTCTCCATCTGTCTCACTGTCTCTCTCTCCGTCTCCCTCCTCTCTCTGTATCTCTCCGTATCATTATCTTAATTATTTTTATTTTTTGAATAATGTTACCATTGTCATATTTACTGTTATCATTATTATTATTTTATTATATGTTGATAATATCATTATCATTATAATTCTTTTTTTATATTGTTGATATTATCATCATCATAAATATTATATATTTATGTCATTATTATCTACATCTTTATATTTAAACCTTTTTTTATCAGTTCATTCATTAATTTACATATAATATTTTTACGATTTTTATTTGTTAATGCAAAGGTTTATTCACACCTCTCTCTGATTCCCCAGGAGACTGAGGGCCGCAATTCCCCAGAGGGTTCAGAGAGCCACGATTTGGTGGAGCACGATGGCAGCAACAGCTCAGCCAGCAGCAATGTCTCCCTCGCAGACCAAGTGACTGATGTTGATGTCCTCCTCACGCGCTTCCTCAAGGTCTGCTGTGTCTTGAAGAACGACACAGACAATCGCCTCACCGAAATTGAGGAGGAGAAGTAAGATTTAGGGATTTAAGTCACTCTAGTGTGTGTGAAAGCATCTATGAAGTAAGATAGAAATGATGAGTTTGTTTGAATATTACATGCTCTATTTTCTTGTGTTTTTCATTTAGTCCTTTTCTTTTGTGTATTTTACGTAGTTATTATTATTATTGTTATTTTTTGAAGGAGGGATATATTTGAATGTTCTTTCTTTTCATTTTCCCTTTTGTTTCTTAAAAGCTGATATATCACTGTTTTTACTTTTGACAACTGAATGTGGTATCATTGAAGGATTTCCCTTGCATTCTTTGACACAGTTGATTTAAAGATTTTTCCCTATATTTATAGAAAGAATATATACATACACTATTCCTGTTTTTTAAGGTATATGAATTGGGTATTGTGTTAACTACGTTGTAAATTTCCTTCATGAATATATCACTATTATAGTTTTGCATTTAGTATATGTGTGTGTTTTATCTGTTCCAGTGAACGCCTGTGCAATCAGATTCGATCTCAACAGCAAGTTATTGACCAACAACATTCAGACTATGAAAACCTTAACCGCTCAGAAGCTCGTGCTAAGCGTGAGCTGATGGTTGTTTCACGTGATTTGGAGGTAGCCAATCAGAAATTAAACGAGTTTTATAATGCTGATTATGAATCACAGGTTAAGGTAAGAAAATAAAATTTTTTTCCAACTTTTCTCATGACTAGGAATAAGAAAGTGATATGCTGCAAATGACTTTTAAAAAGCAATAATTTGAATCTTAAGAAGTCAGTTGGGTTGGATGTTTGTAAATACATATACAGTTACAAAGGATACAGGCTTAAGAGGCATTTTTTGCTCTCAGCCAACACTGTGGGCAAAAGTAAGTAGTAGCTGCTCACTAGATTGTAGAACACTGAGGAGACCGATTGTCTTAGGCCTTGATTCGAGCATTATATAT
>NC_061839.1:11503739-11506239 GCF_019202785.1 Penaeus chinensis
TGTGGTCCCCTCTACAGCCCCTTACTCAGATAACACTCTCATCTTCCAACAGAACCCTCTAAAAACAAGTAAGCAAAGTTTCCTTCTTCTCCTGATTGTTTCCACCTTGTCATAGTTTCATCTAAAACCAAGCTAAAGCATTATCAACCCTGACTGACTTCACTGGCAAACCCATTCCTGCCCAGTCTCCTCCCTCCCTCAGTACTTGTACTGGAACTGTCTCCGTTTCCCTGATACACTGCCTTGTCTATGACAACAATTAGTCAGATTGTGGAGAAGACTTACCCGCCTGCCTTGTGGACTATGGTGTAGTATCATTATAATGCTACACCATTCCCACCAGTATTACCAAGATTATTTTCCACAGACATGACCTCCCCCATGATGTTTATTTGGTGAAGTCCTCTCTGTCCATCCATATCAACCTTCCCCCCATCAGTGTTAGAAATGTTGGTGTCTAAGCCACCCTGCCAAACATTGCTGCTCCACAACCCGATACCCTCTTAATCTACCCCTTAGATGCCTATCTCTTCTTCTCCATCTCCCAAGAAAACCTTTGTTTCTCACACCTTCCAACCAAACCTACTTCAGAATCTCTTGAAGACATTAAAAATGATCTAATCATGACCCAAGATAACATGCCTATACCTCATCCATCTTCCAACCTCTCGGCTACCATTCCCTCTACACTTAAAGAAACTCCCGACATCCATCCTCTTCCTATTCATGTTCCCCTCACACCCCTTCCTCACACTCCTTCCCAACACATCCTGTTTCCCTCTACTTCATTTGCATCACCCCCCCCCCCCCCTTCCTTCTCCATTAACCCTTCCACTTCCCCGTTGATACACATCTGACTCTTTGTCAACCCTGCATTCTCTCCTTCCTGACATTTCTGAAACTGATCTTATTTCCCCTAAACCCCCTTTCTGCTTTTGCTAATCCCTATTTCCCACACTTCTTCCTTTGACAACTTTGATCTAATCAACCTTGTGAATTCCTACCTTAGCCCATTTACTCACACTCTCTACCCTCGCCCCTCTTTGCCTCTTTCAGTGCCATTCTATCCTGAACTGCTATACTTTTGACCTGTAGCACATTTAATCATCAGCTAACCTTCCTCTTTACCCTTTTCACTACTACTCTTTTCTACAGTGCTACATGACTTTTGTTGTCTAGCACATTTATTTTGCTTTGTAACCATTAACCATTAACTACTGCCTTTCTGGGTCAGGTGAGAACAGTCCCATCTCCCTCAGCCCAAAATGACATCACATAGAGAAGAGGTGAAAGAAGAGAAGAAAAATAGTAGAATGAGGTACTGTATTTGCATATTAAAGGCAAATGTATTGTATCAATATCGGCAGATTTATCTTCTTTTTTAGATTTTGATATGAAAAGTAGGTATCTGCAACCTTTAGTCAGGTCATAATTTTTAATCTGTGAAGTAGGAACTGGTCTCACTAAAGTCTTTGAAACATACACTGTAAACACACTCAATATTCAAGAAGAAACTGTTGAAGATACAACTGATTTTTATGCAGTTTTATGGATTTAACTTTAAGGAAGAAAACAGGTAAATATTCCCAAATAGTACATATGTGGATATTCTGAAGGGAAATGATGTAGAATTTACCTCTCAGGAAATGGTTTTGTCTTTTCTGACAAATATAGATGTTTAATATTGCAGTGAAATATTCATATATGCATATATGTGTATAGATACACATGCGCGCACGCACGCACACACACACACACACGCACACACACACACACACACACACACACACACACACACACACACACACACACACACACACACACACACACACACACACACACACACACACACACACACAAGATTGCTTACATGAGCAGATAAGTCTTCACTTCTTTTGACCAGTATTTTTAAGAGTTCTAGATTAGCTATTCCGTTTTCTAGTTGCGAGCATCACCGTTATGATAGCATTCGTTGAGCTAAATTCTCTTAGAATGCTTAGAGAAAGCACTCCAGTCAGTTTGTTGACGATCTTTTAGCCATTGCAGCGCGTAGATCATCCCGCGAAAGCGAACGGCATCAAAGATCCCTCTGCAATAGACTTTGCTTGCGTAGCGCTTGTTGTAAATGTTCACTCACTGACTCAGTCGTAAATTTATTGTCTTATTCCCTTTCACGAAACCAAATATTTAGGTTATGCTTTATCATTTGCCACCAACAGCGCAAATCATTGTTTAGATTATTTTACAGGTTTTGATAGTTTCACATTAAAGATTTCAGCTACTTTAAGGAGTCAGGTTTAATCTGAATCTTGATTTATTTGATGATTTCAAAGGCTTACCCCGACATTATATTTTAGCTACCTAATTACTCAAATTGGACATTTTGATTATCAAAATCTACAACGGTAATAACGTTGTTATCCCTGATAAGTCTGATTATATACGCAAGACTCATTCACTCCTGTACATCTTGATGTATCAAAAACTGCGATCTAACCAT